>NC_135482.1:169161717-169464748 GCF_052094955.1 Ictidomys tridecemlineatus
TGTCAGGAACTGTTCTTGGTTTAGGAGACACAGTCAAGAACAAGATAGGCTTGCTGAGGGGACATATGGTCATCATGAACACTTCAGACCTTCCTGAAAATGATATGGTATGTAGTACTTTCCCAGTGTGCCCCCACCCCAGGTAGCATGCAGATACCGAAGTTGGTCTTGCCTTTTCTTATTTTCTCCCTTTCTTAAAAAAATTAAAAATCTAGTTTTTCATCTTCTTGCTCTTCTTGCTCTCTTTCCTTGTTTACCTACTTCTCCAGGTACTTTCATACCAGTGCTTCTTCCACTTCAACAGACCCATCAAACCAGTGACCCTATGGCTTTTCTCAATTGATAATCTCCTTGCATCTCCACTTCCCTCCTTACCAAAATTAGATTCCAGGGTTCATCATCTCAGTGGTCCTCAAACTAGTTACCCATAGGTATGGGAAGACTTGGCCAAGGAAGGACTTGTGCAAAGACAGTTGTAAGGAAAACTCTCAACCTTCATGTCAAGTATTTTTCTTAAATTGATCCACCTGAGAACTCAGTCATTTACAGTGTCCTTCTCCTGCTTTAACAGAGAAAGGTACAGACCTCCCCATCCCAGATCTTACCATTATGTATTCAACCAGACTATGACAGCTTCAGGGTGCCAAATAAAGTGATGTCAAAATATTATTGGGGGGTCATTTTTCTTGATGATTAATTAATTAAAGCTCAGGATTTTCCTCATTTCCCTGTCCTCTATATATTTTAAAGAGCAACATGGTCTCATAAGGAGTATATTTTCCCCATGTTGGTATGTTCTGAATTCAGATATGAAGTGGTATGGCAGAAGAAAACATAACAGTTTTTGTTTAATGACTTTGACTCTCATCTGCAGTCTGTTATCAATGAAAGTATTGCTCTGAGAGAAACTCATATGAGAGCAAAGCAAAGGCGGTATCTTCAAGAAATGCTGAAAATTTAAATACATGTTTTTATATATTTGCAAACTTTACCTCAGATCTTCAAAGTCCTTAGCCATAGGACTTTACATACAATAAAAACTGAAATTTGAGAAAAATTATAGGTTGACAGAAAAGTTGCAAAGACAGTACAGCATTTCTCCTATATTGTATACCCAGCTCTCCTATTAGTGACAACTTACATTGTTAGGGTATGTTTGTCACAATTCATGAACAAATTAATGTTCCAGTATTGATGTACTCTTCTTAACCAAAGGCCATAGTGGATTCAAATTTTCTCTGGTTTTACCTAACATTTCTGTTTGTTTGTTTTTCTACAAGCTCATGCAGAAGACCACCTTGCAGTTAGTTACTTATCTCCTTAGTCTGTTCTTGGCCCAGATAACTTCTCAGACTTTCTTGGTTTTGATGACCTTGTCAAGTTAAAGGAGTACTGCCTAGGTATTTTGTAGAATGTCCCTTGTTGGGATTTGTTTGAAGTTTTTCTCATGATTAGGCTGAGGTTATGGCTTCAGGGAGAAAGACCCCAAGGGAAAGTGCTGTTGTCACATCATATCTAGGTACATGACATTAACATGATGGCTACTAGAGACTAACTCTGACCACGTGGCTGAGTGGGCAAAATAATCATTTTCACTCTGTCAATACAGTAAGTTTGATGAATGTTTTCATCAAATTTTTTACATTAAAAGTCTTATTTTGAGATAAGATTCACATGCAGTTGTAAGAAACAAGACAGGGATTACTCACATACCTTTCTTTTGTTTTCCACACCTCGTGTTAAGGATTGGATTAAAGAAAGTACCTCTAAGTGACAGAAGAGCTGGTATAAATTTATATTCAGATAAGTCTTGGTAAAGTTTTTGGTATACATATCAGAAATTGAGAAAATAAATGATACTAATAACTGAATAACAAATTATTTTGTAAATTAGACTTCTAATTCCTTACCATTAATAAATTGAGTTGTCAGCTGATAGATTATTAACATATTCCCTATATCACTTTTTTTAAAACTTTCAACTCATAAGGGATTCAGAGCCAGGTGGCATTACTATGAAGCACCTTCCATTCCTATCCACTTAGGTATGAGAAAGTGGTTTCTCAGCACATATGTGTAAATACAATGTAAAAATATTGTTACTCTCCTATTAGTATTTTCTGTAATTTAATCCCAAAAGTGTAGCATGTACCCATGGATGAAATAATTGGCAAAAAGTATCCTCACTAATCTTAACTATCCTAGTTCTTATTAAAAGAACTTTAAATAAAATCTTATTTTTTATGTTTGACAGCTACTTATTAAAATGTATTATTTTAATGTTTTGACAAAAGGTTCAGATGTGTAAACAACGTCATCAGCACTTAATAATAATTGTAATAGTAACTTGGTCTAGAAGAAAATTTCTAGGACTTAGAACCTTATGCTCATGGCAAATATAAAAATCACATTCAACTTTAGTTTATATACATATTTTTGTTGCAGAGGGATGTGTGAGGGTGATAAATAAAAATCTTATGAGTACAAAAATATATTATAAAATTCAGTTGAGGGGGTGGGTGTGAAGGGAGTGGACTGAAAGTACAGGCTCAAATAGAAAGAAAAAGATGTAAAATTTCAATTTAAGAAGCTCTTTGAGATGTATTTTTAAATGGATGATGGTGGGTACCAAAATTATATGGTATTTAAATTCATTGGTTACATTTCTTAAAAAGTGACACATAAAAGTACACTATATGTCAAAAAGTCTACCACATTTAAATTTACAATGAAGAGTGTAGATGTTACCTTAAAAATGTGTGGAGGGCACACAGCTTTTCAAAACTATTTTTAGGGGCTATGCCAGCAAAAAGAGTTTGAAGACATGGTAGTCACTTCTTTCCAATCACCTTCACGTCTTTTGTTCCTCTGTCCTGTCCTTGTGCTCATCAGACAATCAACTCAGCAACCCAACCTCGGTTACATCAAAATATTCCCTGACCCCATGCCTGCGCCCAGCAGTTCAAGGTTGCTGGAGTGACACCAGACTGATGGATTTCATGTTCTAGCCATGATCACAACACGTGGAAGGCACGCCATGCTGCCTAGCAATCCTCCAGTCCTCCCTGACAAATTCAAGCTCTCACCTCCAAACAACCATTTCACACCTTGTTTTCTCTCCTCAAAAAATCCTATACTACTTCTTCCACATCTCAACTTGCAGCTTAAAACTCGACCCTCATACTTCCCTGAGAAAGCTGTTGAAATAAAATAAGAACTTTCTCAGCATGCCTGCACCGCTCCCCAAACTCTGCCTTCCCTCTCTTTGCCAGGGTGGACATCATTCCTCTGGGAGCCCGGTGCTTCCCCTTGTGCTCCGGGTTCCATTCTCTCCCAGCTTCGTGACGTTATTTATACCCTTTCACCTATATCCTCACTCATGATTCTCTATATGCCAGGACTTGCTCAGCTGTTCCTAGAAAAGCAAATCTTGGTCTCTGTGGCATTATGATATCTTGGTTTTCCTCCTACCTCACTGGCTGTTTCTTCTCAATCCCCTGCACTGTTCTTCCATTCATCTTGACCTATACATTTGGAGTTCTCTCTGGCTTAGTTTTAGTTTCTCTTTTCTACCTGTAGATACCTTCATTGGATGATTTTATCCTGGGGTTGAAATTTCATTTTTATTATGGTATTGAATTTCTAATCTGTATACCAAACTTGCCTTTTTCCCAGAAGGGCCTCCTTGGAATCCTCATTTATATCTATACAATCTTTGATCAATTTGCTTATCATAGAACTCTGGATTTCTGTTCCCATACCTCAATTTTGTCCTGTATTTATAGCCTCAGTTAAAGGCATGAATATCCACCCAGTTTTTAGTCAAAACTAAGCAGCTACCCCTTGATTCTCACATCTAATACATTAAAATTATCTTTTATATTTTCAAAGTTGCCCACAGTGTGTGGCAGCTTTGAAAATATAAAAGATAATTTTACCATCTCTTACCACCTTATGAGATCCTACAATGAGTTGTTCTTCTTGCACTTTGGACAGTAATCCTTTTCCACTCAGAAACTTGAGTGATTAAAGAAAACTTTTAATAAATGAGACTATCTCATTCAGCTGCTTAATTTTTCTTTTTAATTTAGAATCTCTTGGCATTTATTTGCTTATTTATTTATTTACTTACTTTTGCATTACAATTCTTACACATACAAATTCCTATATCCTGTCCCCTTGATATTCCTTGATATTCCTAAATTTGACTTGAGGAGACCTTTATATTTGACCCACTAACAAACTAGGTAAATTGACTGAAAATCTAGTTTATATGTATACTTTTGTAACAAATAGCTGAGTGTCAGCCAATGACAGCAGCTAACAGTCAGTTAATAGCTGGCAGCCAACTGATCAGATCATGTCCAAATTAAGCAAACACAGAGCTGTAACCTGTCTAGTTCTCTCTATTCCTCACTTCCATTTCTTGCCCATAAATGTTGCCTGACTACGTTCCAAACTGGAGTTCTTGGAGCCTGTTTTGGTTTTGAGGGTTGCCTGATTCATCAATTCTTTTTTGCTCTATTAAACCCCACAAAATTTAATTTCTCTATTTTTTTTTCTTTTAACATTACTCATCTTGTACTACTTTCCACCTGTCCCTGTACCCTTCATCTTGAACTTTCTTCTTTCCTTAGAACACATCAAACTCATTTCCACTTTGGGCTTTTCTCTAGATATTTCCTCAGCCTCTGTTGTTAGTTCTTTATCTCCACAGCACGGCTAGCTGCTTCTTATGTGGGTCTCAACCAAAATGTTATCTTCTCAGAAAGTCCATCTTTGACCTCTAAAATAAATTAGCCACTCAGTTACTCCTTGTTATATCACCATCTTTTCCTCTTTTTTTGAAAAAGTTTTTATTTTGAAATGATTATAGATTCATAGAAAGTTGCAGAGATCAGACAGAAAGATTTTCTCATGGTGTTTGATTGGAATAGAATGGAAATCATTGAAAACTTTTCTGTCTTGCTTGGTTTCCTCTTTGCCTGGTCCTGTGGCTAAAGAAAACAGACTTTTCTTGTCTCTATGTTCATTTGTTTCTGTTCCCCTAGCATTTCCTGGCAGTACATCTCTAATACCTGGTTTGGGATTTTTAGGTTTATGAAGCGAAAGAAAATCATTCCCGGAGTCCTGAGCTCAGGAGCTGGTCTACTTTCTTCTCTCTTCTTATATTTGTCATTTTATGTATGATGCCCAGGGAGTCTTAACTGTGCTGTGCTTAGTAGGAGAAATAGGCAAAGCACATCTCCTCCACTCTCCTGGAAGCAGGAGTCTGTATTATCCCCATTTAATTCTTATTATCATATACTTCCAACCGTTAAAATATTTAATAAAATGGCTAATATTTTAGAAGAAAAATTGAAAAATTTCCAGATAAATAGGTCCTAAAAAGTTATTTTATTATTGATTAGGTGCGTTTTGTTAAGAGAGAAATGTTCTTTCTGATCCTGTTTCTTTGAATATGTTGTGTTGTTTTGTGGTCTAATAATTGACTGATTTTGGAAATGTTTCATCTCAGGTACTTAAGAAGAATGTGATTTTCATTAGTAAGATGTCTATGAGATCAATTTTAAAATGTATTTTCATACTAAATCTATACTCATGATTTTGTGCCTCAACTACTTTTTTCAGAGGGAAGTCTTAAAACTCTCCACCATTTTTTTTTTGTATAAAATCTTGTAATTTTAGTTTTTATATATTTGAGAACATATTGTTAGGTACATATAAATTTAGAATTAGCTATCCTCATTAATTTTAATTTTTCTCATTATATAGTGACTCTTTTTATGTCTGATAACAATTTTGCCTCAAAAATCTGTTTTTTTCTGATATTAAAATATCTGCACCAGAACTATTTTAATATAGTTCTTTCATTCTTTCACTTTGAAGATTTCTATATAATTTTGTTATAGATATAATTTATTATAGATATGTCTTGTAACAACTCTTATTTGGTTGATGATCTTTGCCTTTCAACTAGAGTTGAGTACCTTAAATTTAACATAATTTTTGAGAATTTGGAATTATTTTTATCATTCTTATCATGGTTGTTTAATATCATTTATTTTTCCTCCTTTATTTAAGTCTTTTAAAATGAGTATTTTTAAAATGACTTATTTCCTTCATTAGTATTTGGAAGATAAACCTTCAATTTCTATTTTCTCAGTGATTACTCTTAAAATTTTAAACTGAATACTGACTGAAGGTCTAAAACTATTCCATATCTTTACTCTTCTTCTGAATATCTTAGATAATTTAAGCTTTGATTTTTTTACCCTATTTTACATTGGCTTTTTCTCCTGTTTAGTTCTATTTTTTTTAATTTTAAAAATTTGTTTTAATTAGTTATACATGACAGTAGAATGCATTTATGCATTTTGATGTATCATACATAGGTGGGGTATAACCCCCCCAATGTTGTAGAATCACATCAATCATGCAGTTATATATGTACATAAGGTAATAATGTCTGTTTGCATTCTACTATTCTTTCTGCCCCATATCCCTTCCTTTCCCCTCCCTTCACCCCTGACTACCCAATCTAAGGTAACTCTCTTCTTCCCTAGTGCCCACACTGATCACTGTGAATTAGCACCTGCGTATCAGAGAAAACACCCCACTCAGCATGATATTCTCCAACTCCATCCATCCACTAGCAAATGCTATAATTCCATTCCTCTTTAAAGCTGAGCAATACTCCATGAATATACATATCACACTTTCCTCATCTATCCATCTATTGAAGGACACCCAGGTTGGCTCCACAACCTAGCCACTGTGAGTTCAGCTGCCACAAATATTGACATGCTGGGTTGCTGCAGAATGTCAATTTCAAGACCTTTGGGTGTAAACCAAAGAGTGGGAATGGGACCATCATTTGACCCAGAGTTTTCTGAGGAATCTCCAAACTGATTTTCATAGTGGCCGCACCAACTTGCAGTTCCACCAACAATATACAAGTGTGTCTTTTTCCTCACATCCTCACCAACATTTATTGTTGTCTGTATTCTTAATAATTGCCATTCTGATTGGAGTGAGACGAAATCTTAGAGTAGTTTTGATTTGCACTTCTCTAATTGCCAGAGATATTGAATATTTTTCATATATTTGTTGATCAACTGTATTTATTCTTCTGTGAAGTGTCTGTTCAGTTTCTTAGCCCGTTTGTTGATTGAGTTAGTTCTATTTTTAATACTCAGTTTAGAAATTACTTCATAATAACTCTATGCAGTCAGTATTTCTTTAGTTTTACTCACATACTTAGCAATTTCCTCACTCAGAATTCCTTCTTCCATTTCAGTTTTTCCTTTTCAAGTCATTTTTCTTATGGATGAATATTGTGGGCTGAATTACACTTGCCAAAAAGATATATTGAAGTCCTAATCCCCAGTATTTTAGAATGTGATCTTATTTGGAAAAAGAGTCCTTGTTAGATGCAATAACTTAAAATGAGGTCATATTGGTGTGAGGGTTCTTTAATCCAAGATGACTGATGTTTTTATTAGAAGAGACAGAGAGGCCCACAGTGACATGTGACAGCAAAGGCAGAGCTTGAGTAATGTACATTGTCCCCTGGCCCCCATATCCACAGGTTCTGACTACATGGATTCAACCAACTGGGGATCAAAATGTACTAAGAAAAATTGCATCTATATTAAATAATGTCAAGAATTCTTCTTGACATTATTCCTTTATACAGAATAACTAGGCAGTATAACAATTTTCATAGCATTTACATTATATTAGGCATTATAAGTAATCTAGAGACAACTTATTAAAATAAATTTTATTTATTTTAAAATAAATTTATTTATTTAAAATTGCATGGCATTTGCATATAACTTGTTAGGTTATATGCAAATGTCATGCAATTTAAATAAAGTATTTTAGTATCTTTGGGTTTTGGTATCGATGAGGGGGTCCTAAAAAATCCCCCATGGATACTGAGGGATGACTGCATTTAGATGGCATGGAATGCCAAGGATTGCTGACACACCAGCTTGGAAAGGTATAGACTTTTACCCTCCAGAAGTGTGAGAATAAAATTCTGTTGTAAGCCACCTAGTTTATGGCTAGGAAACTAATACAATGAAGTTCAACTTTTATGAGTTTCGTTTATGAGGATCAGTTAGTGGTAAACTTTTAACTTTTGGTTTTATAAATGTTTTAATTTACCCCTTATTTAATATGTATAGAAATAATCCTAGCCTGACATTTTTGCCAGTACTTTGTAGATTTTATTCTTCTGTTTGATGGCTTCCATTAAAGATATTGAAAATGCTGCTATAAGTCTAATTGCTATTTAGACCTTTGGTCTTTCTTCTTTAGATGTGTTAATGTCTTCAATTCTCTTTAGGACTTTGCAATTTCATTATGATGTGTTTAGGTATGAATTTCTTCTAAATTCTGTTTGGGATTTATGATTTTTATGTTTGAAAAATAATGTCTTTCATCAGTGCTGTAAAATTCTCTGTAAGTGTCTCTTGAAATATTATGTTTTCCCTTTTATTTTTTCAAACTTTTCTATTCTCCCTATTATTCACATTTCTTCATAACTCTTTAATATTTTCTATCTTTTGCCTTTCTGAGTCTTTTTTCCCACAAATAATTCCTTTGAATTTATTATCTATTCATGTTCTCTCATAAGCTTCATCCAGTATTGCATTTAATTTATCCACTGAGTTTTTATTTTTACATATTCTCATTTTATTTATAGAGATTCTATTTTTTTCTCTGGTTTTAATCTGCTCAGTCATGCTTAATGATCTCAGTTCCTTGGATAATAATTCAAGTATCTGAATTCCATGGGAATCTTATTCTACTATTTCTCATTTATGCTGACTTATTTCTGGTGGTTTACTCCCTCTTGGGGAAATCTAAAGGACTTGATTGAGGGTTCATCCTTCTAGAGGCGATTTAATTTTATTTCTTCCAGGTCAGAACCACCTGATGCTAAATTCTTAGATTACTGTTCCCTGGACCCCAACAGATTGTATTGATTTTTACTTCCATCCTGCAAGGGAAAAACTGTGATTAGAACTTTCCATGGGGGACTTTTTTTCCCCTTGAGATAACCATTATACTTCAAAGGCATAGAAACACTTTCTTGCATAGTCCTCAATTTGTCAAACAGAATATACAAAAAATGATGTATACACAGGGCTGATATTTATTTAATAAAGTTAACATTTATACTGCTTCATCAAGGATGTTTTAAAGTGAAACTTTTCTGTGATGTTTCCCCACCCCTCACCAGTGAGTGACAGGGAAGCACAATGTATCGTGTACTAGTAACTCACTATTATAGAGTTTTGGGCCACCGCCTTGCGTAGTGCTAAGCCAACAACAGTTTTACCCACCATTGTCCTTGTTCCATGAATGCAAATATCAACACAATGAAAAAAGGCATATAGAGAGTTCATCATGAAAATGATTTTGAGTTTTAGAGTATCTTGAAGGTGTCTCAGGGACTCTCAGAGGTCCACGGGCCACATGTGGAATTCTTCAGGGTCCTAAGGTATTGGCTAGTAGCCAATTTCTCCTGAGAAAGTGAATCTCTCATAAGCTTGAACCTTTGTTTCATCTTTGCCACCCCTCCCCCACCCCCTGCTCCCAGTCACCAATGCCTCTATCCATCCAGCTGAGGAAGTAACTATATTCTTTTTCTTGGGAAATGTCTCTTCCATCTGCCTTCTTTTCTTCTTTCCTCCTTTCTCCTCCTCTTCTTCCTTATTCTTCTTTATTTTATGTTATTATGGTAAAAAAATCTTATGATAAGCTCTACCCTCCTAACGTCGTTTTAAGTGTACATTACAGTATACTGTATGATACAGGCACCATGCTGTACAACAAATCTTTAAAGTTCAAAGAATGTGCACAACTGATAATTTGTACGTGTTGATTAGCATTTTCTCCTTTCCCCTCTTTTCAGCTCCTGGCAAACATGGTTCTATTCTTTTCTTTTATGAGATGACTGTTTTAGATTCTTTATGAAGAAAATTTGTCCTTTGTGACTGCTGTTTGAACTTAGAATAATGTCCTTCGGGTTATCAAACATTATCAAATATGGAAGGATTTCCATCTTTTTGAAGAAGAGATTATCCTCTGACTTCTTAAATTCTGTGGAGAATTTTTCTGAAAATATTTACTTTACATATTAAAAGATATTTCGTGCGGATGATAGAAGTTACTTTAATTTTTTAAAACCACATACTTGGGGCTGGGGTTGGGGCTCAGCAGTAGTGTACTTGCCTGGCATGCGTGAGGCACTGGGTTGGATTCTCAGCACCACATATAAATAAATAAATAAAATAAATACATAAAGGTCTGTCAACAACTTAAAATATATATATATATATATATATATATATATATAAACAAAAACAAAACAAAGCCCCACATACTCTATCTTGATTGCATTAGAAGTCTGCCATACCCTTGTTATTAAAGTTGTTGAATTGTCTACAGTACAGGGCATGCTAGTGAGTCATGAAATGAAGAGTGAGGGAAATGTATTTGCTAATTGGGTTTTGAGCATTGTTCTGAACTCTTAGCCTTTCTCTTTCAGGGTAATTGGTGAACATCAGTGGATCAGAACTGCATCTGTGTTAAAGCTGTGATGCATTAGCTCAGTGGAGTAGAGCCTGCCTGAGGCATGGTGTTCAGAGGCCCCTGAAATTCTTTAATTTTATTTCTTCTTCTCACACTGTTTGAATCTCTGTACCACATTATTCATCATGGTGTGGGCCGGCTGCTGAGCTTTCTCAGGGCTCAATTCAGCTTTTGGTGACAGATTTGGGGGCAAATCATGCCTTTTTGCCATGACATTTACTTGATTCTTCAAAGCCTTGTGGAAGGAGCCTGCTTAGTAATGAGATTGGAATTAGCCTCTGCCTTGACATGTTTATTGCAACGATCCCCTTGTTGTTATGAGGGTCTGTGGTGCTACATCTAAATTAGAGCTCTCATTTGCCTCTGAAGACTAGTGTTCACTTCATTAAACGCCAATCTCCAAATGATGACTTACGCAGACCATTTGCCCACTTTAACACAAATTACATCAAGGGCTTTGGTGAAGCTGTTGAAACTCAAAACATTTCAATTAGAAAGATCTCTAAAACAAATTTCCTTTTCCAAAGAAGTTCTTTTTATTGTGGGACAGGGGCAGGTTTTGTAAATTCTGAAATTTATATGATTTGGAGATTCATGAATAGGGGGTGGGATTTACAAATGATCTTACTTAAAATGAGTGAGTAGATCATAACAAATTATATGAACCTTGAAGATTCAGAGATCTCTTTAGGGAACTTACCAGAGATGGGTACATAGAAATGCTTCCAGATAGGAAGCTGGCTGGGTCTCTTTCTTATGCTCCTCAGTCCAGCGGCTTGGGCACTCGCTCATAGTCAGTGACTGAGCAAGGGAGGGACACTGAGGCACCAGCTTCGTTAGCTTTACAGTGAACCCAGCTGTACTTTTGGAGAAATTTCAGTTCCAAACAAGCCAGTCTCTCAAATCCTGCTCAAGAGGAGGTCTCTTTTTCAAGTCATACTGAGTCATGTCTGAAGTTTGTGGAAGCCATAAAAACACTTTGTTTTTTCCCTTTCAGGAATCTGTGTCCTACTTTAGATGATATGTGACTTTATCTTAAAATTATATTTAAACATTACTATGTGTGGAAACACCCCACATTTATTTGTATGAAGTTATAATCATTACTATAAGGAGATGCTACAAAGCTCACAACCACAATTCATGGCCCCATTAGTTTTTTTAAAAAGTGTTTGCCTCTCAAGAAGGCAATTTGGGAAGCAATATTTTAATGAGCTCTATCTAATAACAGGTAATTAATTATCCTAACATATTTATTGTATTAGAAGATTTACATGCTAATGAAAGAGCAAATCATAAAGCACAGCTTGTTTTTTTTTTTTTTTGGCACAGGGAATTTAACCCAGGGGCACTTAACCATGAGCCAGATCCCAACCCTTTTTATTTTTTATTTTGAGACAGGGCCTTTTTAAGTTGCTCAGGTCCTCACTAAGTTGCTGAGATTGGCCTCATTCTTGCCTCAGCCTCATGAGTTACTGGGATCACAGGCATGCACTACCACACCTGGCTCATACACCACTTTTGTGATCCCAGAGTGGTGCATGTGGCCTTTGGCATATGGTTCTCATCACCAGGACACTAGTAGGACATTTTGATTATATAGTCATTTAATCAACCATTCAGTCATTTATTTTATTAAGGTGCAGTGGAAGATCATTCTGAACATCTCCTCAATGGAGTGATTGACTCTCAAGGCCTGAATCAACATCAGAAATCACTGAAAATTCTTTTTTTAAATTTTTACTTTTTGTTAGTTCTAGTTGGTTATACATGATAGCAGAAAGCTCTTTGATTCATTGTATACAAATGGAACAGAATTTTTCACTTCTCTGGTTGTATATGGAGTCATACCATTTGTGCAATCATACATGTACCTAGGGCAATGATGTCTGTCTCATTCCACCATCTTTCCTACCCTCATGCTCCCTCCCCCCTCTCCTTTGCCCCATCCAAAGTTCCTCCACTCATCCCATGCCTCCCCCTGTGGATTAGCATCCACTTATCAGAGAAAACATTTGACCCCCTTTTGGGGGGGATTGGCTTATTTTGCTTAGCATGATATTCTCTAACTCCAGCCATTTATCTGCAAATACCATATTTTATTCTCTTTTAATGCTGAGTAATATTCCATTGTGTATATATACCACATTTTATTTACTCATTTATCTATTGAAGGGCATCTAGGTTGGTCCCACTGTTTAGCTATTGTGAATTGTGCTGCTAAAAACATTGAAGTGGCTGCATCACTGCAGTATGCTTGTTTTTAAGTCTTTTGGTATAAACTGAGGAGTAGGATAGTTGAGTCAAATGACGGTTCCATTCCAAGTTTTCTAAGGAATCTCCATACTGCTTTTTGGATTGGTTGCACCAGTTTGCGGACACCAACAATGTATAAGAGAAATCACTGAAACTTCTACATTCATTTCTTAATGAAGTATATTTGAGATTTTCCATATTTTCTAATTTAATATTTATAGATAATAACAGAATTACAAGGCTCCAACTTGAGAAAGTTTGTAGCTTATCTTTATATTCTTGTGTCTTCAGATAGTATTATACTTAAAACTTCCTAGATAGATGATGTCTGTTTTTAAAGAAGTTTAAAGATGATTTTATATTTTACTTAATGTAACTAATAGAAAATGTGTTTTATATTTTACAGTTTCCTATGCTCTGGCTTAAATTTCCCAAGTATTTATTATGAATTATAAGGTAATTTCCATGCTAGGCCATGGCAGAAGTTGGAGGGTAACAAATGAATGGCTCAGAGAGATCTCTAAGGACAAGAAAGACATGTTGAAGTGAAATAATAAGGCATGATGACAATGTGTGTGTCAATCCCTGTGGTTCCAACAAGGAGTGCTAACAGGACCCCAGAGAAAATAAAGTTCCACGTGGAGTAGACTTGCCTGGGAAAGGTTGGAAAGCTGGAGCTTCTTGAATGACCTTGAAAGGATTGCATGTGAGGAGGTAGACAATGAAGAAAAGCAAAACTTTTCATGGAAAGAACATGGAGGGCACCAGTGTGGAGAAAACTTTTATTTTCTATATCATTAAGAGAGATTTTAAAAAAATATTGCTCCTTTTTTTTTTCCTGGAAAATTATTAAGCATCCCTTCAGTCTTCTCTTTTCTAAGTTAAACAGTTCCAACTCCCCCACCTTTCACTCTACACCCTCTTTTTCAGTCTTCAGCCTCTTCTCAAACTCTGCAAGCTCTAGCTCACTAATGAACCAGGTGGCCTGTTCATCAGACCTCCGTATCCAAAATCGTATCCATCAAGGTCTGAGCTGGGTATTCTTGTTGGTCATCATTCATTTTTAATCTCTTCTGTGCTTTGCCCTAGACTGCAGGAGGCTTGGGGTTCCAGCTTCTCATTCTTTTTATGTGGTCTTGGCCAGGATGTTTTCTCTTTGAAGGGCCCAAATTTCCACCTGTCCTTTAAGGCACTGGACTCTGGTCTTTTTAAAAAATTTCCTTCCATGTCAAAATTCTGAATCTTAAAATTGTGAAGATAGAATTCTAGGTAAGTTTCCAGCTATGGATCATCAAGTCAAAAGGTTAATTTCCAACCCTTCCCAGCCTTCAATGTCCTCATTCATTCGACATTTCAATATCCTAAATACCTTTAAAAATCCCTGAGTCCAGGAAGAAGTTTGATAGAAACTGGGTTTACTTTTTCAAGATTTTATCAACAAAAACATCCTTTATATCAACAATCTAAAGCTCCAAATGATGCTAAGTATGGAGAAAACTTATTTTTCTTTTAGGGATAAAGATAATTGCCTTTGCTTAAATGATTTATGCTCATTTCAAGCTGTGAAAAACATGAAAAGATAAGAAAAAAATCACTTCAAATCACACCATCCAGAATAATGATTATATAATCTTAGGTGATCATTATCCTTGACTTAAGGAAGTTTTTCTAGAATATATACCATAGAAACATAGCTACCAAAGACAATCATTAGGCAAACAAAATAAAACAAAGCAAAACCCCCTGTATTACCATCTTGGAAGTTGTTTTTATGATGTAGATCTCTTTATTTAAACAGACTGTACCTCCCTACTCCATATCTTTCCTCTATAGCCAAGTTTCTTCAAGGAGACTACACCTTAGCCGTATTCTCCACATGGTATGGAAACTTGGCTTTGCCTGATTCATTCAAACAGAACCTGCCAGGGTGAGCTATGACATCAGGTTGACATACCCAATGGACCACGTCAGTCCCTGCTTTATTTCATTTCCCACCTGCATTCTGAAGACCACAACCTCCTTCTTAATATTTGCTCAGATTTTGTGAACCCCTCCACCTTTTTCCATCCCTTGAATGTTGGCAGATCCTGGAGCCCTGTGCTTGGAATTAGATCTTCTCAGACTGCATCCTCTTCCTGCCGAGGAGGAGGAGTGGATGGGTGGGAATTATTCCCGTTCCATGATTTTGGCTACCACTACTAAGATGAGAATTCCTAATCTTTATTTATATCTCTGACCTACCTTTTCAATTATTTTACCATGTACTTCTACCTGGATGTCTCATAGGCACTTCAAAGTTAAAATGTCCCAAAGTGAATTCATCCCAAAGCTGTTTTCCTCCTGTTCAGAAAAGCACTATATCTAAAATCCAATTTGTTAAGAACTGAGCTGAGTATCGTTGGTAATCATTCATTTCAAATCTTTTCTATGCTTTGTCCCACATTGCAGCAGCCTGGGAATTGCATGTGGAATTCTGGATGCAGTTGATAATCTATCAAAGAAATGTTCTTTCTTAGGGAGAAGTAGAGGAGGCATAGTCTTCTCCCTATAGCAGCAATGGTGGCTAACTCATGCCCTAGGCAGACCTGAGAAATGACCATGTTTCATATTTCGCTTCCAGTCACCCTTTGGGGACTGCAAAGCACCCATAACATCCACAACAGTTTCCTGAATCCTCCTGAGTTCTGGGTAGCAGGAACCTCAGCTTCTTGCCCTCCAGAGTACAGCTTCAGTGCTGTGCTTGAAAGTTGAGTATCCCTCTCCTTTATTCCTCTAGTCTTTCAAATTGTTTTGTAGGCATTTTGTGAAGTTCTGCATATTCAATATCTTTTTGCTAACATGCCTATTTTAGTCAGCTTTTTCACTGCTATGACTAAAAGAGTGACAAGAACAATCGTAGAAGAGGAAATCTTTATTTGGGGGCTCATGGTTTCAGAGGTCTCAGTCTTTGGAAGGCCACCTCCATTCCTCAGGGCTCAAGGTGAGGCAGAACATGCAGAAGAGTGTGACAGCAGCTTACAGTTGCTAGATACAAAATATATGCTCCAAAGGCAAGACTTCAATGTCTGCCTCCTCCAGCCACACCTTGCCTGCCTTCAGTTACCACTCAGTTAATTTCTGCCAGGGATTTAATTCATTGATTGGGTTAAGGATCTCATAACCTAATCATCTCACCTCTAAATGTTCTTGCACTGTCTCACACGTGAGCTTCTGGGGGACACCTAATATATAAACTGTAACAATACCTTACATGCGTCCTATTTCTTACAATAACTGTAACATGCGTCCTATTTCTTACATTATCTCATTTCTCAATTTAAAATCCTTCCTAAAAAATTGATCTCATAGAAGTAGAGGATAGAATAGTGGTTACAAGAGGCTGGAAAACATGCAGGGAATTGGAGATGGAGAGATGATTAATGGGTACAGGGGTGCAATTGAATTTGAGGAATAACTTCTAAAGCTGCAGAGCACAGTAGAGAAGCTCTGGTTGACAACAATTAATTGTATATCTCAAATTAGTTAGAGGATTTTGAATGTTCTTAACACAAATAAATGGTAAATGATGTGATCTATATACCAATTACCCTGATCTGATCTCTATACATTGTCTAATGTATTAAAAATGCTACATTCTATCCTATAAATATATACAGTTTTAATAAGTCAGTTAAAACAAAACAAAACAAACAAACAAACAAAAAACTTGCCAGGCGCAGTGCATGCCTGTAATCCCAGTGGCTCCGGAGGATGAGGCAGGAGGATCATAAATTCAAAGCTATCGGTGATCAGCTTCAATGATTTAGTGAGGCCCTAAACAACTTAGTGAGACCCTGGTCAAAATAAAAAATTAAAAGGGCTGGATGTGGCTCAGTGGTTAAGTACCTCTGGGTTCAATCCCTGGTACCAAAAATAAATAAAATAAAATACAAAAAACTTAATGTCCTAGAAAAAATTATACCTATTTTACAGATGAGGAAATTGGAGTTTAGAAATCAACATGACTTATCCCTTGCTGCTAAGAGGTGGAGCTAAGAGGAAAAAAATTCTCAGCAGTCAAAGCTTGTATGTTCTTTCCTTCTACACCATCCAGCTGTAAAAAGAAAGGCGACACAGCAAGTCATGTCTTTGAAAATCTTCCTAGATTATTCTTCCTCTCGGATCCTTTCTTTTGTCACGTCAGACACTAAGCCTGTTCATTTTTTCTTGGGGCTCTCTTGGCAATCAGCCTCTACTATGCCTCATTCTACTCCCCTGAGTTGAGTCACTATCATCTTTCTTCTGGATTAGTCTAACTTGGCTCCTTAACTAGAATTCTTGCCTCCATTCTGATCTCATTTAATGCATCTTTCATGCTGCTGTGTGCCATTAGGATTTTAAAACAAAGCTGGTGTTACTGCTCTGCCTAAAGTCCGTCAGAGGCTCTCCATGCCTCTGGATGGTGTTCAAACCCCTTCTCCCCTTAGCATTGAGAATAAGCACCAGTGTTCCAGCCTTGGCAGGTGGCGCCCACCTTGTCTCCCCAACATGGCCCTATCTCTGCCTCCTACCCACAGGCACTTCACCCCTTCATCTCTGCCACTAGCTTCGGGTAGGAACAAAGATTTATCTTTGTACCTTGCATAATGTTGGCAACTTTTAGGGGCCCAATGAATATTGACTGAAAATAATAGATGAAGGAAAGATGTATCACTGATGGAAAAACAAAACAAAAACCCCAAAACCTTTTATGCTTTGTCAAAAATCCAGGAAGAAGTTGAAGGAAATTTTTCCTAAACTGGAAACTACAATGGATTCATTATAATGGTGTAGAAACAGAGGAATCCAGTTTAGTCTACTAAAACTTGTTCTTGGTTAGCTTTGACAGGGTACTCCTCTTTCTACATTTTTAAGCTCATCTTTCTTTCTTTCTCTAGATACTTACCTATAAAGTACTTTAAATATTAGCTCATAGAGGTTTGCATTGGAACAATACTGGCTGGCTGCAGATTATCCTCTGGCCACATCTCTCCCCACTGAATCATTCTTTGAAATGTTGTCTCTGTCTTTTACTTCTTTTTTCTCTATTGTACAGCAGTAAGGAAAATGAAATTAGGCCTTTTGCTGCAAAGCACAGTCAATTACATATATGCTCCATCAGAATAAATGTCATCCCTCCCTTCTTTAACCTTGAATAATACAGAGTGTTATAACCTATTAAAGTAACTATTTGCTTAATGGTGGGGTATCTGGAAGAAGGGAAGGTCCAAAAAATGAGGCAAATATATTGCTCTAAATGAGATATATGGAGTGTACAGAGGACCCATGAGTCAATGTTACAAAGATATTGCTCACCATGGATAATGTTCTGAGTATGAGTTCCAGAGTCACATGCCTCGGTTGAATACCATTTCCACCATTACTGACTGTACCCGATGGTAAATTAGTTAACATTATAAAGTTCCAGCTCTCTCCTCTGTAAAAATGAGGATTATAATAGTACCTGCTTCATGGAGTTATTATGAGGATTAAAGATGCTAATGCAAATAAAGTGCTCAGCACAATTTCTGACCAAGTGAGAGGCTGATTCAATGTAGCTGTCATTATTGTATCTAGCATTTGATTTTGGGGGTGGGGGGCAGATATGGGAGCTTGAACTCAGGGGCAGTTGACCACTGAGCCACATCCCCAGCCCTATTTTGTATTTTATTTAGAAACAGGGCCTCATTGAGTTGTTTAGACCTTGCCGTTGCTGAGGCTGCCTTTGAACTCACGATCCTCCTGCCTCAGCCTCCCCAGCCACTGGGGTTATAGGTGTGGGCCACTGCGACTGGCTAGCATTGAATTTGAGTGTGAATAACAAAGATACATAATAGGAATGACTTAAACAAGATAGAAGCTTGTTCCTCTTTTATATAAAGGCTCCCAAGTAGAAATCCAGCCCAAAGTGGTCCTAGGGGTCCCAGGCTCCTTCCAGATCACCTCTCCATCATCTCATCATCTAAGATGGTGCCAAGAGCTCTAGTCATCGTCTCTGTGGCAGGATAGAGGAAAGGATGATGAAAACTGGGCCAGTGGTGGCATGTTCTACAAGCTGTCTTCTAAGGAAAGATCTCAGAAATTGCTTGAGGTATTTTTGCCTACAATGTTTGGAGGACTGACCTTTGTCATCATATGACCCCATTATAAATTTAAGTTTTTAAAGTATCACAAATCTCTAGTCTCCTGTGGTCTACTATAATCACAGAATCTTTGTCATATTTTGACAATACTGATTAACTAAAATAGTTAATAGTAAATAGTTCTACTACATTGAGTGTCACTCAATGTAAACATCAGGCTGCCTTTGAAATATTGTTGTCTAGTGTTTTAGATGTAGCTGAATTGTTCAGATATTCAACTCTGTGCTTCAAAATATGCTTTTTCTTTCTCATCGTGATCCAGTGCTAAGTTAAGCCCACAGGGCAAGGTTGACATTATAGTTTGATTGTATAACAAATGCTTCCATCGGAAATCTTTAGAGCAGAAGTGTCCAGAAAGGTAGTGGGACAGAGAAACAAGGTGATGTGGCAGAAAGAGTAGCTTTGCTTCAAGATACACATGAATAATAGATACATGCAAGTAGACTAAAATAAAAGGGAATAAAACCCCAAAACTCAAGGTCACCCACCACGTACAAGTGGCAGGAATTCCTGCCACTGTGAAGCCTAAAGTGTTGTTTATGTACTTTGTTTGTTAAATGGCAGCTACTCATTAACATAGGCAGTATGATCACTGCACATATAACAAAATTGGAGTGTGTTATCTTTTGCTATATGGCACATTATCTTTTGTAACTGATCAAAATAGTTCATCTAAAGATACCCTATCTGGTATTTCTAATTATAATAAGATCTCTGTTGATTCAGTTTTTTTTTTCCAGTACTAGGGATTGATCCCAAGCTCTCATACATGTTAGAGCATTGAGCTACATAACCAGCCTTTTAAAATTTATTTTCAGACAGGGGTCTCACCAAGTTGCCCTGGCTGGCCTTACATTTACAATCCTCCTGCCTGAGCCTCCTGAGTAGCTGGGATTATAGATGTGTACCACTGTGTCTGGTTTGCTGATTTTATTTTTTAAGTCCTAGTGCTACTGCCTTTACTTGACAATCAGTAGATCACAATCTTACACAGTTGATTCAGAATGAAACACAAACTCTAGTTAATGCACAATTGGGCAAATTTTGAGAGGCAAATACATTGATGTTAAACATCAGTATTAAATATAAACCCTAGAGGGGCTGTAGCTGTAGCTCAGTGGTACAGCACTTGTCTCACACTGGGTTGGATCCTAGCACCATATAAAAACAACTAAAAAAATTTAAAAAATAATATAAACCCGAGAATGACTAAAAGTCAGGAGCATAAAATAAAATTGATATATTTATTAACTAAAATTGATATATTTATTAACTGTTTACATTTTAGATCAGTGCCAGCTGCCATAAGAGATGGGTGATGGCAGTTGATAGGATAATGGCTTTCAGATGTCAAAATGCACCACCCCTATGGCCTGTTCTCAAAGCAGTAAGAGTGACTAAACATTGTTTTTCTCCTCTAATGTTTAACAAGTATTAATGGTCTCTACTGAGTATCTAACACAACAACTATAAAATGTGTTCCCGATATGTAATGGTGACAGTCACTTTCAATTGCCTATTAAATATCTTTCCATTTCCTTATTGCTGTCAGAAGCCAGATTTTTTGAGGGCAAGAATATTCCCCTAAATATTTGCTTAAAAAGCTATTTAGGTCTGTGTGGCATCTGCGAACAATGAATCAAAGGTAGAATTTGGCTTAACTTTTGAAAAAAAATGCATTTTTTAAATTACATGGGACAGATACAGCTTGTATTGCATTTCCTTTTTATACCTCCCTCCTTCCTTTCTTTTTTCAGGAAAAAGCCGGAGCTTCAGCAGCTATCTTGCAACCTTGTAGTGAAATGCACGAGATAAAAGCCCAGAGAATAGCATAAACTCTGATATCTCCCAGTTGCTGACAATGCCAGAAAATTGCCACCTCACCATTTCTTACCAATTAATCCCATTTATTTAAGTCACTGGAGATGTAACAGCTAATATCTCAACTGAATAATTAGCTTTTGTCTTTTTTAGATATAACTATTTTTCTTTCTTGAATCCCCAAACTTGGGCTTAGTACCAGTGTTTAATACTGCTATTCTTGCTTCTCAAAATTAGCATAATTAGGCTATACACTTGACTTTATATTTCATTCCCAAACATACCTAATGCTGTATCAGCTTGGATCTACTGATGGCCACACAGAGGCAGACAGTGACCTGAATCTGCAGGGGTTTTAAAATCAAATAGAAATATTGAATACAACATGAATAAGTAGTGTGTGTGTGTGTGTGTGTGTGTGTGTGTGTGTGTGAGAGAGAGAGAGAGAGAGAGAGAGAGAGAGAGAGAGAGAGAGAGAGAGAGAGAGAGAGAGAGAGAGATATTGGGCCTTGTCTTTTCTGCTTTAAACAGAGTTATCTGGCAAAAATTCATATTCCTCAATTACACTCCATCCTGCAGTCTCTTTTCCACATCTACAGTTCTTGATGGATTTCCAAAATATGTATTTCCCTTGCTCCCTCAGATTAATGGTGGTAACAGCTTCTTCTGTGGCTAGTTTCTAGGGACCTCAATTTGTCAGTTACTTTTCTCTGCTACCATTTTCAGGAATGTTCCATGGATCAGCTAGTTTTTATGCTCATATTGTCTGATACAGTATTCTTATACTTTAATTTCTAAAAATCAATGTTAATTTATTTGATAGAAATCATCAAATATCTTTTTTAAAGTTCTGTCTGGATTTGGCATGGTATCATACTCAAATTGAAATTTGATTGATTAGCATGGTTCTATGAACAATGTAATCTACTAATGCCAATAAACTCATTAAGGGCATCTTTGATATTTGAAATTCTATTTATGTCCATTATCTATTTATGACAATGATGAACAGTCATAAACATTTCAAACTTGATTTCCACTGCAAAGATATATTGCCTGAATGTATGTCTTCTGTTCTAACAATGTTTGCCAAATAATTTCATAATTTTCTAAGTTAATCCTAATAATTTTTCTACAAACAGAGTCAATATTATTATAATTCTTACTAGAACTGTGGTTTCTGAGCAAGAAAGAATGATTTTGTCCAAGTGTATACCATTGCTGTTAAATTAAGTTTAGAACATCATTTTATACTTAAGGTTGCTGCAAACTTCAGGACAGACCATGCTGCATAACTTTCCTAGTTGACAGCAATCCATCAGATCTCGTATGTGTTCATTGATTTTTTCCTTGATTAGACTGATAAATTCCAAGGAATACTGGATGTTCTTATGCTCTTGGTTTTTTCAACCTCAGTTTTCCTCTTATTTTCTTTTCTCCCAAGCACCCTCCTGAAACCACTGCTACAAAGGCCGGGAAACAGATGTCTGAGACAGGAGTGGGATTTGCAAAAACTTCCAACTATACTCCTTTAGAAAGAAGTGTGTAGTAGATGGGCCAAAGGCCAAACAATGCCCATCCTTATTAAGTCATTAACCTTACTAGCAGTTCTTGAATCCTCTAGACTTGTTTTAAAAAGAAAGAAACCCAATTGGCCCACCTGCATACACTGATATGGCTAAATGCTTGACTATTTACCTGCTGGTAGGGAATTTAAAGTCCCCCCCCCCCAAAAAAAAAGGAAAGACTGATTTCACTGGTCATATGTGAAAGGAATAAAGGATAATTTCAATTTTTTAAAATAAAGTGTTAAAATCAAAGGTTGGTGGGTTTCATGTCAGCACTCGGGAGGAGAATCTGTGCTGTCGTGTGCATGAATCTTGTTCTTTGCATCATGCACATCATAAAGGCCATATATACAAAAAAATTGCAAAGCCAACCTAATCATAAATAGGCAAAAACTGAAAATATTTCCTTTAAGATCTGGGACAAGACAAGGATGTTCACTCTCACCATTCCTATTTAATATAGTGCTAGAAATTCTAGCCAGAGCAATTGGGCAAGAGAAGGCAAGAAAATGGATAAAAATAGGAAAGGAAGAAGTTGAATTATCACTGTTTTCAGATGATTTGACCCTATATCTAGAAGATTAACACAAAACAAAACAAACAAAAACTCCATTAAAAGATTATTAGAGCTGATATGCAAATTTGGCAAAGTAGCAGGCTACAAAGTCAACATACAAAAATCAATAGCTTTCCTATACACCAACAAAAAATATTCTGAGAAAGAAATCAGGAAAACAGTTCCATTCAGTAGCCTCAAAAATGAAATAAAATAAATACCTAGGAATAAATCTAACCAGGGAGGTGAAAGACTTTTATGATGAAAACTATGAAACATTGAAGAAAGAAATTGAAGATGATCCCAGAAGATGGAAAGACCTCCCATGTTCATGGATAGGCAGAATTACTGTTGTTAAAGTGGATATACTAACAAAAGCAATATACAGATTCAGTGCAATCCCCATCAAAATATTAATGACATTCTTCACAAAACTAGAAAAAAAAGTTCTAAAATTCATTTGGAAGAATAAAAAGACCTAGAATAGCAACAGAAATTTTAAGCCAAGAGAGCAATGTTGGAGGCATCACAATACCTGACTTCAAGTTATACCACAGAACTATAGTAACAAAAATTTCATGGTACTGGTATAAAAACAGATACATAGTGGTGAAGAAGATGGTGGTTTAGAGAAAGAAAGCATCTCACAGCAGTTCCTCAGCATTGCACCCACAAAGCAAGAGGAAAACTCAGTAAGGTGACAATTTTACAGATGTCAAAGTAGACTTTGGACATCTATCTTTATACATCAGTTACTGACAGTAGTAGTACTCTTAGCTTTCCTCTCTTTTTAAGGGTAGCTAGAATGTGACTAGGACACTTCAAGCCTACAGAGTAGAGACATGGCTGCTGAGAAATTCTTATAAGCTATCCAAACAATAATGAATCTCATGCTACACAAGCTGTAACCCCATCTGAGCCTAAATGTAACTTCAACTCATAGAAGTGTGAAGAAAAAATCACCAAAGTAAAAACCAGGGTCCCATGGAGGAACAACCAGAGGGGAACTTCATGTACAATCACCAAATCTACACATACATCATCAAAACCAGAGAAATACAAGAATTAAAAAAAAAAAAAACTACACATAGAACATGTATATAAAAGAGGAAGGGGAGTCCACCTCAATTGATGCACAAGTTCATAATCTCTGAAAACATGAAGAAACAAGCAAATGAATCTCACCCGCCAAACTCAGAGCCCTCCAACAAAACATTTCACAGATATAGAAGTGGGTTGAGATTTCAGAGAAAGATTATTAAAAACTGATTATTAAAAGTTTCAGTGAAATAAAAGAAAATATAAGAAAATATCTTTTTAAGATAATAAATGCAGATGAAAGACATTTTAATAAGGAAATAGAATTAGTGAAAAGAAACCAATCAAAACTCCTAGAAATGAAAGACACATGAATCAAATTAAAAATTCATTTGAAAGCATCACTAATTGATTAGATTGTGTAGAAAATAGAACTTCAGCCTTCAAAAATAGAACATCAGACCTTAAAGGCAGGATGCATGAATTTGAGCATACAGAAGAAAGGAAAAAAATAACAGAACATGATCAAAATATACAAGAAATCTGGGACAACATCAAGGGACCAAACCTAAGAATCACTGGAATAGAACACAGAGGTACAAGCTAAAGGTATTAAGAACATTTTCAATGATATTGTCACAGAAAACTTTCTCTACCTCAGAAATGAGATGGACATACACATGTAAAAGGCACACAGAACTCCAAATAACCAAGACCAAAAGAGAAGTTCTCCAAGACAATCATAATCAAAATGCCTAACATAGAAAATAAAGAACATTAAAAGCTGCAAGAGAGAAACATCAGGTCACATTTAGAGGCAACTCAATAAGGCTCCCTTCTGACTTCTCAGTGCAGACACTAAAATCAAGGAGGGCCTGGAATGAAATGTTCCACGCTCTAGAAGAAAACAACTGCCGACCAAGATTAATATACCCAAAAAACTCTGTCATATTCAATGGGAAATAAAAACTTTCCATGATAAAGATTAACTAAAGAAACCAAGCCAGTAAAGAATCTTCACAGATAAATTGTACACAGAGAAACTAAAAAAACAAAATTCAAAACTCTCAAATAAGTGAAGTTCAATAGAATAATAACCATTTAAATGAGAACCAAGACAGAATTAAATATAACAACAACAACAAAAATGGCAGCAAACCACAAATACATTCATAATAACATGGAATATAAATGTTCTCAATTCTCCAATTAAAAGACATAGACTGCCACAGTTTGGCTGGGCACAAAATCACGAGCCACTCAAGCAGGAACAAACTTTATTTCCAAAACTCCCGAAAACACCACGCATGCGGCCTTCTCCCGTGACATACCACACCAACCAGCAATCCTTCCTCCAGAAATCCCTCCTACTGCACTTCCCCAACCAATGGGAACTCTCCGGGAGTCCTGCAAGAGCTCCAAAGTAGCAGGCCGAGGCTGACAGCAGGGGTCTAATATCCAATTGAATGCACATCTTAACATAATCATTATCATCTCAATGGCTTTTTGGAGGCACCTTTCAACCAAAAATGCCCTGCGTCATTCCTACTCTGCTATGGCTCTTAGCAATAGACTAGCAGAATGGATCAAAAACCAAGATCCAACTATTTGCTGTTTGCAAGAGACTCATCTCACAGGCAAATATGCTCACAGGCTGAAGTAAGATGATGGAAAAAAAGTATTCCACCCAAATGGAGTTTGAAAACAAGCTGGAGTATCTATTTCCTTAATCTGTTTTTTTATAAGCATATTGTTGCCACCCTTGTGATGAATGAGGAAAAATATTTTTTTTTCAAAAGAACTAAAATCAGCATACTATAGGGCTACAGCCAATTCAACTGTTTATAGCAGCACAATACACAATAGCCAAACTATGGAACCAGTCCAGGTGTCCATCAATGGACAAATGGATAAAGACAATGTGGCATGTATATACACTTATGGAATTTTATTCAGCCATAAATACAGATGAAATTATGGTACTTGCAGAAAAACAGATGGAACTAGAGACCATCATGTTAAGTGAAATAAGTCAAACTAAGAAGATTCAAGGGTCATATGTTTTCTCTCATATGTGGAAGCTAGAGAGGAAAAATAAAAAGAAAGGTAGGGGTAGATCTCCTAGGGATCAAAGGGTGGGAAGTGGGAGGGAGGGAAAAGTGCTGGGGAGTAATATTGATCAAATTATATTGTTAGATTGTATGCATGTATGAGTGTATAACAACAAATCTCATTATTATATACGACTATAAAGTACCGATACAGAATGTGTGTGTGTGTGGGAGGGAGAATAAAAATAAAAATGCTGAGTTCATAGGAAAAAAAATCTTCTGACCCAGTTCCTCTTCTACCCAGGTTTCCTGTGCTCTTCATCTGTTCAGTTGCTCATATATCCAAGGGTCCTATTTTACTTTTTCTTCATCTGCATCTGATGCAATCAAGAGAAATAAAGGTTTTATTTTCACTTTCCTTTCCTAAATTGCTGAGTGAAACCATGGGCCTAAAGAGTGGAACAGGGTGATATGGGCAATAACATGATCTTGAGAGATCTGCAGAGGCTGGGAAGAACAGCTCAAGCCACCAGCAGGTCTGCTGTTTGACGGATTCCTTCTGCATCCTGAATGATGCCTTGTCACTGCATCCTCCAGCAGATGAACATGTTCCTCACATGGTAGAAGGCAGAAGGGCAACTAGCCAAACACTGTATGAAGCCTGGGGATGACTTCACACTCCGGTGCTTTCTGCTGCACCTGTGCAGTGTTGAATTTAGCACATCCCTCTGCTGAACTACAAACACAGCTGCCCACCCGCCTACTGAGCACCTCCTCTTGGATGTCCTCCATGCAACTCCAAGTCAAAGTGTTTGAATTGTATCCCTCTCCATCTGTTCCTCCTCCCAAGTCTTGATGAATGGCACCTGTATCCTCTGGTTCCCCAGGTGGAAGTCATCCAGGAGTTGACACAGCCTCCTTTCCTCAGCCCTCCACCCCTTACTAACTGCAATTCATTCTCTCCTTTACAACTGTCACGCTTCAGCCTTGCTTTTGCAGGAGATACTGCAGTCTTCTCAGTTTTTTTACTCTCCTCTCCTCCATCACATTTCAATTCATTTTGGGGGGTGGGGGGAGGGGGTCCCAAGGAATGAGCTCAGGGGCACTTGACCACTAAGCCACATCGGCTAACCTATTTTGTATTTTAGAGACAAGGTCTCATTGAATTGCTTAGGGCCTCACTTTTGCTGAGGCTGGCTTTGAATTTGCCATCCTCCTGCTTCAGTCTCCCGAGCCGCTGGGATTACAGGCCTGTGTCACCGCGCCTGGCTCAGTTCTTTTTTTACAGTGCTTTTTTTTTTTTTTCTATTTCCTCATTCTCTGCATAGAGTACATTAATATAGAGCAAAACATTTGCTTAACACACATGGCCTTAATGATCTGGCCATCCCATAGCCACATCTGCTATTTTCCACATGGGTGCCCTTTGTGAGCTGCAGCAGAGGGAGTTCCCCAAACACACCCTTGTTCTTTTGTGTACATGGTGTGTGCATGTGTGTGGTTTCACATGACATTTCTTCACTTGAGATTGTCTTCCCCATCTTTGAAAGCAACAAACTCCGACTCATCCTTTGAAACTCAGCGCAGTATCACCTCTTCCATCAACTGGTGCCTGGGACTCCTGGTTGCTGTTTAGCCCTTTTCACTCGGCTTCCATCCTAACTGTAAGTCTCTTATCACTTATCATACTGCACCATAGGGATACACTTCTCTCCAAGTTAACTAGGTTTTATTTGAGGGCATTTTCACTACATTTAAAATTTTTGATTCCAAGTTTTATCAAGCTTTTACATATACATTTGTATTATTTTAAAAAAGCTTCTAGTCCTACTCTTCTCCTCCCTATTCATTCCTATCTCTTCCTCTGTATCTTTTCCATCTCCTTCTGTCCCAGCAAACAACTCCTTTCAATCCCTTGCTGTTTCTTTTTTGTAGTTACTTTAAAATCTCTGCATAATATGCCTACCCTTCTATTTCTTGATGTTTCGATTTTCAGTTTTCTCTTTTGACTTTTCTCTTTGACAGACGAGGCTTTTTTTTTTTTAACCACCTTCTACTTCTCTTGCCCTCATCTTTCCTAAATAGATATATCACAAGTAGCACCCCCTCCCTATGCACAGGTTTCACTTACCTTTGATCAACCATAATCCAAAAGTATTAGATGAAAAACTCCAGAAATAACTTCTAAAGTTTAAATAACTTTTATCACAGTCCATTACTGTAATTGTCCTTACTGTTGCTAATCTCTTACCGTGCCAATTTATAAATTAAACTTTATATTGAATATATGCATACATGGAAAAGCCTAGTACACATAGAGGTCAGTACTATCCATGGTTTCAAGTGTCTACTGGGGATTTTGGAACATGTGGATAAGGGGAACTACTATCTTTGTAGTTTTATCTTTCTGAAGACCCGATTTCTGCTGTCCTATTCCAACCTAGTCTGGTTTCTTCCAGACCCATCCTAGCCATGGACCCTCCCTTCACAATCATTCTGCTAATTCTCTTTGCCTTATTGGATGCTATTTCTTGTAGCCCATGTTCTTTCCTACCTACCCCTTCTTTTTTTATTTTTTGACTATTCCATCATTTTGAAGGACCACATCCTTTGACTGTTGCCTGAGAAAAGGCATGTGGTAATAACATTTTTGAGACTATCCCTTGATTAAAAATTTTCAGGATATATAATTCTGGATGAAAATGATTTTCTTTTAATTTTATCATTTTCCCCATCCCCAACAGGAAATCTATCTGCTGCATAGGATTACAGATTTCTATGAACCAGTGATTGCTGGCTGCCTCCCACTCTTTCCCAAAGGGAGTATTTACTGAGATTATCCTATTTTCTTCTGGGCAGAATGGAACAGATAACTTACATTCTGGATTCATTGGTGTAGTGATAATACTGGAGTTTCATTCCTATCCCCTTACCATTACATCTTTGGTATATACCTACCAATTTCCTACTCTAGCATTTGAATTTTCTCTGCTCTCACAGAAGTCCACAGTGCTGATGAATTATCTTCCCTTTGAGCAGCCCTCAACCAATGACTGATTGTGTCTGTGTATCAGTGTCCAGGGTCCCTTCCCCTTCAGAGAGATAACTGCAGTGTATGTCTCACTGGCTCTCACGGTTTCCATAGTTTTTCCAACTGGACTTAGCTCCAGTTGCCCATAATTGTTTTTTTCTTTAACTTTTAATTGACAAACAATTACATATATATTTGTTGTGCATGATGTGTTTGGAAATGTGTATATATTGTGAAATGACTAAATTGAACCAATTAACATATATATCACCTCATACTTATTTTTTTGTTGTGAGAACACTTTCTTTTTACTCTCTCAGCAGTTTTCAAGAATACAGTAGCTTGCTGTTAACTATAGTCACCATGTTGTAGAATAGGTCTCTTGAACTTATTCCTATCTAACTGAAATTTTGAATCATTTTGACTAATATCTCTCCTTAATTTGTGAAGACATGCACCACTGTATTCTGGCTCAAAATATTCCAAAGTTGTGTAATGCTGTGTCTTGGTTTGGGTTTTTCTTAATCCTATCTGAGTGGTAAAAAACTTGAAAATTCATATTCTTCTTATGGGAAATTATTCTGAATTTGTCTTTTTTTCTATTAATCTTTTCTGAAATTTTTATTAATAAAAGTTTCTTTTCTTTTCTTTCCTTTCCTACTTTTCTTCTCTTGATTTTGTCTTATTTCTTAGAGCCTTTTAAAATTTTATTGCCCATTCTTATTAGTCAGATTTTTATTCTTACTCTCAATGCGTTATCTATCTATTGTCTGTCTGTCTATCTATCTATCTATCTATCTATCTATCTATCTATCTATCTATCTATCATCTATCTTTGTGGTGGTGCTGGGGATTGAACCCAGGGCCTTGTGCTTGTGCATGCAAAGCAAGCACTCTACCAACTGAACTATATCCCCAGCCCTGAGTGTGGTAATATTTAAGAACTTTCATTTTTTTGTTGTCTATTTTTAATTTTTATCTTTTTTAGTTCTCTGAATATTTCTTTCTGTTATTTTATTGATGTAACCTCTTGCATTTCTGAAGATATTAGCTTAAAAATTTCATCTTAAATTATCTTCTCCTTGCATTTTCATGTTTATTCAATTACCTTTATTCCCCAACTTCTCTGTTGTAAATCTTAGATATGCAGTGATCCCTGGCTGTGTGGTCATACTTAAGAATGAGGTTATCCAGTTATTGAATAGAAATTCTATATGCACGGCTGGGGCTTGTTGCCCATGGGGCTTTGCTGTAGGGTGGTCTGTCTGGCTTGTTCCACTGGGAACCCTTCTTCTCCCCTGGGCTGGCCTTATCTCCCAATTATTTCCCATTTTCCTGTCTGATCTAGGAGGCCTGTGGGGGAAGGGAGCTGGGCAGAGTGTCACCTCTTAGTAGACTTTCATCTAATTCCTCTTTTCTGTGTGGTAACCACCCTGTGTCCTCCGTTGCACCATGTCTCCCAGCCCAGAATACCTTTGGTTTGCCTTCTTCATAGAGCAAACCTCTAGCATTTTTCCAGGTTGCTTCTGAAACACTCTTTTAACCAATATTTCTGTTTTCAGATTTGCCTTTACCCTTCCATTTAGCAATAGCAGGTGCTGCCAAATCCTGAGTCTTTCTGAAGTTCTATGTCGCAAATCACATTGCTTCTTGCTTTTTGCTTCTGCTGGCGTTCAACTATCTCTGGTTTAAAATATCAGCTACCTCTCTTCCATTTGCTTTTCAGCTTCCACATTTTTGTGGTTGTTGCTTAGCTCTAGCTCTCTTAGCCCTTCAGGTTTATGGTTTTGGTCATCATTTTAATGGGAATTAAAGAAGGAGCAGAGGTAAATGTCTCTGTGTTAAATCTGACATCTTTAACTAACACAGCTCTAAGGATTTTACTCCCCAGAACATGGCATTTAATAGGCACACTCAGTACAAGTTTATTGGATGAATATATCAGGACTAAGAAGAACACTCTAGAACATGGCACCTTGACAACTGAGAAAAATGCAGAAGCGAAGGATGCTGTGACTTTACCTGCCAGTCTATGTGAGAACTGTTCATAAAGGACTTCCCTGACCTATCTTGCCTGAAAGTAGGTCAGAAGACCTCATTTCAGAAGGGTCCTGCCCTATTCCTGGAGGTCAAGTAGATCTGAACAAAGAGGCCTAGATAAGTGTGTTTAAGTAAATACCTGAGATAATTATAAGAGAAAAATTTTATTTTGGCTCACATTTTGGAGGCTCCCATTCACGGTCACTTGGCCCTATTGTTTTGGGCCTGTGGTGAAGCAACACATCCTGGCAGGAGTGTGCGATAGAGCAAAACTGCTCACCTCAACACCCGGGAAGCAAAAGAGGAAGCGAAAGAGGCGCAGTCCCACAGGCGCCTTTGAAGAGACACCCCCATGAACTAAAGGCATCTCACTGGGTCCACCTCCTGAAGGTTCTACCATAGCACATCCTTTTGCACTAAGGCTTCAACACATGGGCCTTTAGAGACACTTATCAGAATCACAACAGTAAGTTTTGCCAAGCTGATCACCAGTAGATCAGATACTTTTTGTTGAATCACACTCCCATGTAACTATTCACTCAGTATCAAATTTAAGCAAAAAGTATCCAGTTTTTGCTGGGTCTTTGGGTCTCCATTTATGAAATCTCCTACGTCATGTAAAACTTTGATTAAATAAATTTGTTATGCTTTTCTCCTTAATCTGTTTTATAAAATAAATATACTATTGCCACCCTTGTGATGAATGAGGAAAAGGTATTATTTTTTTTCTCCCATACAAGTAGGTGAAAGATGCTTATAGGAAGCAAACCTCATTTATGTTCATATTGCCTGCTTAGCTGTGTGGTCTAGGTCCCTCAGAAGCCATGGTTTTTGAAGCCAAGAAGCGCAGCACTCCTGGTCTTCTGGCGCTAAATCTTTGTATTTAGTCCTATCTTGAAAATTCTGGCAATGTCTCCAAAAGTGGACAGTGCTGTCTATTTAAAAGCCTGCTCCCTTTATATCAGTGATTTTAATTCTGAAACTGGAATTTAGACGTATCCTGATGGGTACATAGGTCAGTCGGTTAAATACCAATATGATGGGTATGAAATTTACTCCGTAACTTTGAGTATAAAAAAAAAACTTCACATGCTTTTAAAATACCAAGTCAAAATTAATCTTCTTCAAGTCCCAATGTCTTCAGGTATTAAATGAAGTTCATGGGCTAGCCTCCTGCACAAGGCCCAGGAGACCAGACCAAATCAAAATGGAGTTACTTGTGCTAAGTGCCACATATCAAACTGTACTTTGAAATGGGCCAAACAACCCCCCCCCCAAAACACACACACACACACACACACACACACACACACACACACACACACACAAATAGGAGATTCCAGTCAACCTGAGTCAGAGTATTAAGGAAATACTCTGATTTAACCCTTAAGAAAACTAATTTTGAAAATGACCAGTTTACTTTCCGTTTCTATATTTCTTCCAGCTATTTTCTACTATGAAGCCAACTACCTCTGCTGAGATCATTGAAGCATCATTCTATTTTATAGACTGAGGTGTTGCCTGATTACAAATTCACAAATGAAAGCCAATTCAATCTTTAAATGTTGCAATTTTTCTTTTGACATGAATTACCGGCCAATTCATAGTGGAAAGGAGCCTTTTTTGCTCCTCAATTGTCTTTGTCTAAGTCCACATGGTCCCCAGGGCCTGACAGCTCTGCTGTCTAGATCAGCCTCTGACAATGGTCTTCAGCTACTTCTCCAAGGTTCTAGCATCCATAGCAGCCCTGACTCACCCCATTAGCAGTTGTCACTGTAGCAGTGTCTATAAGAGAGGCCTTGGCAATTCCCACATGAATTCCCTTTCCTTCCCTTTCCCCAGTAGAGAAGCAGAAGGAGCTCACAGAATCTCCTTCAAGCCTCTGTTTTCAACAGCATCACCCTGATCCTCTGCCACCCTTAAAAAGATGCTATCACAAAATATCATGATCTTGGATTTATTCTCCCAAGAGCCCATTTATCTTTATTTTGCTAAATATCATTTGCTTTTCGAAAAAGTACCCCTTGTCCTCCATTTCCCCTATTAAGTGAGGTTTAGAGACCCCAAGTTCTAACCAACTCTTCTAGTTATTCACATCTGAGTGCTCCCATGCATACGCATAATTGCACAATTGCATGTTGTATCTTGTTAACCTGTATTTTTTAGTTTAATTTCACATGGTCCCCAGCTGGAGAAACTAAGATAGGTAAAGGAAAAAAAGATTTTGTGTTTTTTTCCTCAACAGAACCACCTAGGGAGTTTATAAAACACTAATAATGCATAGGGACCATCACTAGGAACTCTGATTTAATTAGGCTGGGTTGCAGCCTGCACATTAGGGTGTTAAAAGCTCTCCAGTTGATTTCAATATGTGGCAAAATTTGAGAACAACCTCCTTAAAGTATATTAAAACTGATGAATGTGAAAGTCAATGACATATTTTACCTTAAGTAGATCTGCAAGTCAGTAAGTCAGTAGCAGAGATTTAAAGGATAAATATTTAATCCTAATAAAAATTCTGAACATAGAGTGCATTTTAGTTTGTTGTGTGGTGCGATTGTAGCCAGCACATCCGGCACGTCTGGGAAGGCTTTGGAAGCAATTGGGAAGTTGTTTCTTGTAATGCTACTGTAGGCTTTTCTGAATAATGCTTGGCTTCCCCCAATATTTATTTCCCCAGGGTTCATGTTTAGCTCTTACACGTCAGAGACTTCCTGTATCAGGCTGGTGGAGGTAGGGATTTTCTCAGAAGGAAACAAAAGCCAAAGGATATTTCTGGTAGAGAAGGAGTGAGTTTAAATTTGTCTCCTTAAAGTGCTCACAGTATCTTCAACAGTCCCTGTCTCAAAAGTAATATTTTTTTAAATTTCACAATTTGCTTTGTATCTCCAATGCTATTTTTTGGTTTTGTTTTTTAATTAATTTTTTATTTATTCTAACTAGTCATACATGCCAGTAGAATGCATTTTGATACATCATACATAAATGGAGTATAACTTTTCTTTCTTCTGATTGTACATGATGTAGAATTACACCTGTCGTGTTATCATATATAAACATAAAGTCAAAATGACAGATTCATTCCACCATCCATCCCCATAACCCTCCCTCCCTTCACTTCCCTCTGTCTAATCCAAAGTACCTCTATTCTTCCCTATCCCCCCTCCCCATTATTGTGAATTAGCATCCTTATATCAGAGAAAACATTTGGCCTTTGGTTCTTTAGGATTGGCTTATTTCGATAAGCATGATATTCTCCAGCTCCATCCATTTACCAGCCATAATTTCATTCTTCATTTGTTAAACTTTTGTGCATTGATGCATTGATTTTTGTTCACAGTGTCTAAGGATGCCTTCAAATTTTTCTGCCTTTGATTCTTAACTATGCACCTAAAATCCTAAATTAATTTTAATGAACTTGTGATATATATATTAACTACAATTTTGACAGTAAAGTTATGAATGAAGTAAAGTTTTGTTTGAAAATAATAATTAGTTTGATAATTAGCATATATGTAGGGTTTGATCATTCTCATAACTGTAAAAAAAAAAAAAGCAAAATACAAACTACACCAGGAAGACTACCAAACTGTGGTTTGTAGGGTATTAGAGCAAGTTAGAAGGAATGCCATCTTGGCACTGAATCAGGAGCCCTGAGCCCTGCTGTTTCTTGCAATGCTTTGGGTAACTCAGTTATGGAATTATGCCCTATTTTTCATATATGAAAAAGACTTCATGGTAGGTATCTTCTCTTTATAACTTCCAGGATTGTTGTAAAGATTTAAGAAGTAACTTTCACCACACCACATTCACTAGGACCAAGGTAAATTTATTTTGTCAGTGCTTTTGTGTAGATACTTTATAGTATTCAAACTCTAGTTGCGTCAGAATCACTTAGACTTGTGAGACAGTTTGCAGCAATGCTTTCCTTTCTGCATGAGATGAAGAACTATTAATGAGCATCCTGACATTTGTCTGATCTCCATCATCTGGGACACTCTGCAATAATTTATACAACAAGTAATTTAATTAACATGATGGAAAGCAAAGCACACCATGAACACCTAGGACAGGGACAGTTCATCATGAGACAGTAGATTATGACATTTTGAAAGAAATATGGAATTAACTACATGATGAGGGTTTAATAAAACCCTGATTGAATCAAAGTTCTGTTACCTGATAAGTGCAATGAATACAAATAGGGAAGCAAGATGGAAATTTTATTACTGAGGAAATCTGTACAGTGGCAGGTATGGAAAGAGGTTATATAGAATCCATTCATTTAAGCAAATATTTTTAGAAAAATAGCAATAGTCTATTGGTCACTTAATCTAGGAATTAAGTTTCAAGGTAAATTCTATTATTTTTCAGGTGTCAAGACATCATTTTATTAAAGTGTTAACTCAGAAATTATTGTTATGAGTCAGCAATGTAGAATGGAAAAAAATTTGCATGCAGGATCCATTTATAAATGAAGTTTTTCAGTTTTTCCGAACAAGAATTACACAGTTCTCCCACTTTTCCTTTCTTTAATACACTCATCCCTGTTTTTCTTTTTCTTTTCTTTCTTTTTTTTGGGGGGGTGGGGGTGGGGCGGGGGATGGTGGTAGTGGTGCTGGGATTGAATCCAGGGCCTTGCACATAGTAGGTAAGGCTCTAGCACTGAATTCTAACTCCAGCTCCATCAGATCTTTTTAAAATGAGCTTACTAGCTTCCTGAATATATATATGTAACAGTTAAGAAAAGACTTTGGAGTCAAGATAACCTAGGTGTGATTCAGTTCTATCACAGGCTCACTTTATAATTTTGGGTAAGTTCATATCGTATTTGTACTATATATAGTACTGTCATCTGTACCATGGAGATAATAGAAGAACATACCCCACAGAGTTATTGTGAAGAGAAATGAGTTATTGGTAAAATTCTTAAATTGAAGTCTGACACAGAGCCACATGTGTAATTAATGTTTCTTTAGTCAATTTTTCATTGCTGTGACTAATACACCTGGCAAGAACAACTTAGAGGAGAAAAAGTTTATTTTGGCTCATGGTTTTAGAGGTTCAGTTCATGGTTGGCCAACTTCATAGCTCTGGGCCCCAGAGGAGTCAGAACATCATGGTAGTAGGAAAGCTACTCATGGTAGCAGAGGAAAGCTACTCAGCTCATGACAGACAGGAAGCAGAGAGAGAGCTGGAGTGCAAGGAGCCAGGGATAATATAATCCCCAAGGGCATGTCCCCAGTGACCTTTGTCCTCCAGCCATATCCTACCTGCCTACAGTTACCAACCTTTAATCCATTCAAATTATTAATTCACTGAATGGATTTGTCTACTGATTAGGTCATCACCTTCATAATCAAATCACTTTGGCTCTAAACATCCCTGCATTGTCTCACACTTGGGGGATTCTTCATATCCAAACCATAACACCCTATTATTATAGGGATGAAGAACCAATTTCTGGATTCACACAGTTCTCATTCCTTTTCAGTCTTCTTGCCTTTTGGCTGCTTTTAGGCCATTTGACAGTTAATTAGCACCTCTATCTGCTCATGAGTGACAGATACAAAGAAAGGAAATCAAGATGCTCAATTTTGGTACTAATTATCACTTAGTTAACATATAAAAGGCTGAAGCCATCAGCAAAAATGACATGTCAGGTTGTCTATAGGATTCAGTTATCTGCGGTCTTCCCAGATTCTGCAGTTCTCCCAGCTTGCCCCTTGGACTTGAATAATTATAGACTGGGTATCCTAAGCATTCGCTCAAAATCCTGGATATACATTAGAGTCATTGGGGATTTTTAAAAAATCATTATCCTGACTTTACCCCAAATCAATGTTATTGAAATCTGTGTGGTGGTGTTTTTTGTTTTGTTGTTGTTTGATTTTGGAGCTCCAGTGTGATTTTATTGTATGGTCAGAGTTAATTAGGATTAATTTTAGATAATGTTGGATGGTCTTTAGCAAAGCTCTGGTATAAAAAGGTTTGCAGGTAATAGACACTTTGCTCCTAGATCTTACTTAAATATGTTATAGAAAGTCCCCACATGGAGATGTTGGAAGTTGGTCTTCATCAGCCTTATCTGACCTAATCCATGACACGCTGTTCCTGTGCTTTCTTTCCAAGTTCAGGACTGTTATAGACACAGTGTAATGTTTTCAGACATTGGATTAAATTTTTTTATCCAAGAGTTATCACCTTAATTAAATATTTCCATGTTAGGAGTTGTATCCGAGGACTTGCTGGATGTGCTACTTCTGGGAACCCATAAAGACTGGATTAATTCTTTCTTTCTTTCCCTTCCTTCCTTCATTCCTTCCTTTCCTTCCTTTCCTTCCTTCCTTCCTTTATTTTGTTTTTCTGGTACCAGGGATTGAACTAAAGGGCACTCGACCACTGAGCCACATCCCCATCCTTATTTTGTATTTTACTTAGAGATAGGATCTCACAGAGTTGTTTAGTGCCTCACTGTTGCTGAGGCTGGCTTTGAACTCACCATCCTTCTGCCTCAGCCTCCTGAGCTGCTGGGATTACAGGCGTGCACCACTGCGGCTAGCAAGACTGAATCCTATATGTACTCCAGAGGACATGATTCACACAAAATGCAAGAGTTATGAGAAATTAAAGGACTCTGTCCTTGGGGATTGTTTTTTTAATCATTGTCCTGGTCTTAAGTCTGGTGGAAACAAGTAAGCTTTTCTGGCTGGGAGATTTTCTGAGTTTGAGGCACCTTCTCTGCAAAGTGATGCCTCCTCCATTTGTCTTAAAGGAAGTCTTTAATGTTTGAAAGCAACACTGGGATGGGTATTTCTTAAAAGGGCTGCTCCAGAACTCTCAGTGCTTTCTCCACAATCAGATGGAGGTAGACCTCCTGGTTGCCCACTGATAGCCCCTTTCCTCCTTAGCAAAATGCGAATTTTGCTTAGGTTTCTGCCCTTCTCAGGTGGTCGGTTCTTTCTTATAGGGGGCTTCCCTAGTCCCAGATAGTTATCATTATAGACAATGATGGACTGAGGTTGGGACTTCTGGGGAATTTTCTTTCCCAGTATTTAAAGGGGAGCTAGGGAAGACAAGGCTCTTTCTTTGTTTCTTTTTTTTTTTCTTTTTTTTGCCGATGGATGTTGTCGTAAGTGGCATCTGAAACACATCTAAGGATGCAGTTGTGTGACTGGGGATGGCTGTGACCTTATTTAGATTAGCACACTGCCATATTATTCCTTCTTGAGGATGTTTTGCCAAACACACACATTCTCTCTCTCTCTCTCTCTTTCTCTCTCTCTCTCTCTCTCTCTCTCTCTCACACACACACACACACACACACACACACACACACACACTCATTCACTCACTCACACATCTTGTCCTCTGAGAGTATACATTCCATATTATTTAAGCCAGTTGAATGGAGACTTTGTATTCCCCACAGCTGAAATAGTTCTAAATGACAACGGAATCAGTGAGCCATCTAAATCTGACTGTGGTCTCTTGACAACCCCTTTTCCTTAGCTGCTGGGTTTGGAGCACGCTGCTGTCTTTTGTGATCTGCCTCTTTCATCATTTACACTTTACCCAGCAGAAAAGAAACAGAGTTGTAGCCCCACCTCTGCTCACCTCTCCCAGATTTTATGTTTCCTTTTCTCTACTACAAATATTTATTTGAGGTCTGGGGATGTAACTAAGTGGGAGAACACTTGCCCAGCATACATGAGGCTCTGGGTTCAAGCCCCAGCACTGCTGGAAGAAAAAAAAAGGATCTATTTGAGGTTTATGTTATTGTAATATTATATTATTAATAATTTATATAAATGTCCCCTGCAGCACATGCCCCATGTTTCGTCTATTACCTCTCCTATGAGAAGTGTAATTTGGAAGATTCTTCCTCTCCTTTAGATCTTGGTAAAATAACAACATTGTTATTATTGTAGAATAATCTAATCTTCCTGAAACAATATGGGGTATTATTTTATACCATCTGTTTTATAGATGAGGTAAATATGTTTTAGAAAGTTTGAGGGTAAATTGTGAAATCTGAACTAGATCCCAGGTCTTCTCATTTGATGTCCTACTAATCTGTTCTTTATTATTGAGTCGATAATTGAAATAATCTTTCCTGATTCTCACAAATTGGATTAGGATATTTCTTGTGATTTAATGCCAAGAAATTAAAATAGCACATATATTTATTTAGCTGCTGGCTTACTAGAGTATTATTTATTTAAACGCTATATATCCTCTAAAGTTTGAGATCAGCTTAATTCAAGACATGAACTAGCACTTCTCTTTGGCATCTTTGAACCCACTCTGCTTCTTCCCTAAATCTAAGGTCAGTAGCCACACTTCAATGACTCCTCCTGAGAATAAACAAATACAGTCAGTGAAAAAGGCCTTGGTATCTTTGAATTTCACATTGTAAATTATAACCCTACAGCAAAAACAATCATCAAAACAGCAAGTTTTCTCTGCAGAAAAACTTTGTGGGAGAGAAATGGTTTATTGAAGCTAAGCATCTTGAAAGAAATTAAGATATTTATGTTCGGACCAAGAATGGGATATGATGTGTAGAACAGTGAGCACAGCAGCCAATCTTTAAGGACATCTGTGTTCAACCAACAGATAGGACAGGAGAATCCAAGGGTCGAAGCTAGAGTTTAAATGTTAGTTCTTCAAACTGCACCCACCATCTGTTAAATGAACAAAAGATTACATTCCAGACTGGATACATTTTGAAAATTTGTAAAAATATATATTCTATGTTAGCCATTTTAGCAAAAAGAAAATTAGAAATACGATTTTTGTGGAATGTATGAATTTGGGAAATGAATGTCTTGTGTTAAAATGACAGTTTCAGCCAAGACCATAAATTGTCAGATGTCAAAAACCAAACTGATTTGTGAGCCAGAACATAAACTAGATCTTGCTCTAAGGCTTTATTTGAAAGCGTTTCACACTACTAAAAAGAGTGTCAGAGATAAAGAGGGGTTTTTGTTTGTGACGGTTGTTTTGAGAAGAGATCTCACTATGGTGCCCAGGCTGGCCTGAAGCTCTTGAGCTCAAGAGATCCTTCTGCCTCAGAATCCTGAGTAGCTGGGGCTACAGGTGTGCACCACCATGCTCACTGGGATAAAACGATTTTTAAGCCCAGACCTGCCTCGCTTACTTGTGTGGGAACTCAGGCCCAGGGTAGGCCCAAGTCTATCTGGTCACTGTCCAGACACTAGCTGGAGCCTAGGCTCCACCCAGGACCACCTCTGTCCACCAGCAGACACCCGCTGGAGTTAGGCTCAGTCCAGGTCCACCTTGCTGCCTGTGTAGGAGCTTGGGCCCAGGGTAGGCTCAAAGTCATCCAGCCACCAGCAGACATCCACCAGAGCTCAGGCCCAGCAGAGACCCACTTCAATGACCTGCACAGGAGCCAGAAGCCAGGGTAAGCTTGGGACCGCTGCGCTCCCTCCACCACTACCTGGGAGCCCAGGTCTAACTCACTTCCATCTTGGACACTGCAGCCATCCCCATAGTGTTCCCCATGCAGGAGCCTCTCTACCTCGGGACAACAGACAGGGCCTAGAGGCAGCTGCATCTTGGAGCAGGCATCTCAAAGCCAGTGTAAGGCCCACCCTTTCAGCCCATCTCTGAAAGACATTGCATCCATCTTGGGGCACCTCCACTGTTACCTCCAGTTACCTCCTGCTATTGCCGCCACCACCTATAGTTGCAGTAGCATCCATCCTGGGACACTGGCAGGGTTTGGAAGCCCAACACCAAGGTGAGGTACGGATAATTGGCATAGATACTACAAGACTATAGGGTAGAAATTGTAATACCTTAGATCCACACTGCAGGAAAGGAAATCTCATAGGCAACATAAAAAAGCAAGGGAGGAAAGTGCCCCAAACAAACCAGGATACCACAAAAACAGAACCCATGGACAGGGCAGTTGATGAAATGTCAGAAAAGAAGTTCAGAAAATTCATAATTAAAATGATCTGTGAATTAAAGAATGACCTAAATGAGCAAATACAGGCAAAAATTTATCACTCCAACAAAGAGACAAGAGAGCAAATACAGGCAATAAATAGATAAAGGAGCAAATACAGGCCTTCCATTGATCACAGCAAAAAAGAGATAAGGGAGCAACTATAGGTAGCAAAATATTACTTCAAGAAAGAGATAGAGATTCTGAAAAAAAATTCAGAAATCCTTGAAATGAAGAAAACAGTAAATCAAATAAAAAATTCAATAGAAAGCATAACTAATAGACTAGATCCCCTGGAATACAGAATGTCAGATAATGAAGACAAAGTATACAACCTGGAAAATAAAGTTGACCACACAGTGAAGATGGTAAGGAACCATGAGCAGATCATCCAAGAATTATGAGGTAGCATCAAAAGAGCAAATCTAAGAGTTATTGGGATAGAGGAAGGCACAGAGTTTCAAACCAAAACAATGTCTTCAATGAGATAATATCAGAAAATTTCCCAAGCATGAAGAATGAATTGTAAAATCAAATTCAAGAGGCTTACAGGACACCAAAAGTACAAAATTACAACATATCTACACCAAGGCACATTATAATAAAAATGCCTAGCATACAGAATAATGATAGTATCTTAAAGTTACAAGAGAGAGGAATCAAATCACATATAGGGGGAGACTAATTTGTATCTCAGCATATTTTTCAACTCAGACCAAAGCCAGGAGATCCTGGAACAGCATATATCAAGCTCTGAAAGAAAATGGATGCCAACCAAGAATCTTATATTCAGCAAAATTAAGCTTTAGATTTGATGATGAAATAAAAACTTTCCATGAGAAACAAAAGTTAAAAGAATTTACAACTAGAGAACCTGAACTACAGAACATCCTCAGCAAAATATTCCATAAAGAGGAATTGAAAAACAACAATGAAAATCAGTAAAGGAAGATATTAAACTAAAGTAAAAACTAACCAAATGAGGAAACCAAGTCAAGTTAAAGGACAAAAATAAACAAAAATGGCTGGGAATACAAATCATCCCTCAATAGTAACCCTGAATGTTAATAGCCTATACTCACAAAACATAGAATGGCAGATTGAATTTTTAAAAATACCCAACAATATACTGCTTCCAAGAGAGTCATCTTATAGGAAAAGACATCCACAGACTGAAGGTGAAAGGTTGGGAAAAATCATACCACTTCCATGGATTGTGGAAGCAAGCAGGGGTTTCCACCCTTATATCAAATAAAATAGACTTCAAGCCAAAGTTAATCAAAAGGGATAAAGAAGTATAGTTCTTACTGTTTAAGAAAAACATACATCAACAAGACATGACAATTATAAATATATATGCCCCAAACAATGGAGCATCTATGTTCATCAAACAAACTCTTCTCAAGTTCAAGAGTCAAATTGACCACAACACAATAATTCTGGGTGACTTTAACACATCTCTTTCAACAATGGATAGATCTTACAAACAAAAGCTGAACAAAGAAACTGTAGAACTCAATAATGCAATCAATAACTTAGACTTAACTGACATATATAGAATATTTCATCCTTCAATGAGTAAATACACTTTCTTCTCAGCAGCACATGGATTCTTCTCTAAAATAGACCATATACTATGCCACAAAGCAACTCTTAACAAATACAAAAAAGTAGAGATACTACTCTGCATTATATCAGATCATAATGGAATGAAATTAGAAATCAATGATAAAATAAAAAATAAAAACTATTCCAACACCTGGAGACTAATATGCTACTGAATGAATAATAGGTTGTAAAAGACAATAAGGAAGAGATTAAAAATTCTTAGAGATGATTGAGAACAGAGATACAACATATTGAAATCTCTGGGACACTATGAAGGCATTACTAAGAGGAAAGTTTCTTACATGGAGTTTATTTCTTAAGAATAGAAAAAGTCAACAAATAAATGATCTAACATTACATCTCAAAGTCCAAGAAAAAGAAGAACAATCAATACCAAGAGCAGTAGAAGACAGGAAATAATTAAAATTAGAGATTAAATCTATGAAATTGAAATAAAAGAAACAATTGAAAAAATTGACAAAACAAAAAGTTGGTTCTTCAGAAAAATAAATAAAATTGACAGACCCTTAGTCATGCTAATGAAGAAAGAGGGAGAGAAAACTAAAATCACTAACATACATGATAAAAAAGGAAATATCACAGTAGACACTACAGAAATACAGAAGGTAATTAGAAATTATTTTGAAAACTTGTACTCCAATAAAGTAGAAAATATGGAAGGTATCAACAAATTTCTAGAGGTATATGATTTTCCCAAATTGAATCAGGATGATATACACAATTTAAATGGATCGATTTCAAGCAAGGAAATAGAAGACGTCATCAGAAGCCTACCAACCAAGAAAAGCCAAGGACTAAATGGATACACTGCCGAGTTCTACAGGACCTTTAAAGAAGAACTAATACCAATACTTTTCAATTTATTACAGGAAAAAAAAAGAGGGAGCACTTCCAAACGCATTCTCGTGAGGCCAATATCACCTTGATACCAAAACCAGGCAAAGACACATCAAAGAGAGAAAACTTCAGACCACTATCTCTAATGAACATAGGTGAAAAAATACTCAATAAAATTCTAGCAAATCAAATACAAAAACATATCAAAAAGATAGTGTACCATGATCAAGTGGGGTTCATCCCAGGTATGCAAGGTTGGTTCAACATACAGAAATCAATAAAATACATCACATCAATAGTCTTAAACCTAAGAATCATATGATCATCTCAATTGATGAAGAAAAAGCATTTGACAAAATATAGCACCCTTCATGTTCAAAACACTAGAAAAAATAGATACAACAGGAACATATCTCAACATCATAAAAACTATATACTAGGGCTGGGGTTGTGGCTCAAGCAGTAGCACACTCACCTGGCATGCGTGCGGCCTGGGTTCGATCCTCAGCACCACATACCAACAAAGATGTTGTGTCTGCCAAGAACTAGAAAATAAATATTAAAAATTCTCTCTCTCTCTCTCTCTCTCTCTCTCTCTCTCTCTGTCTCTCTCTCTCTCTCTCTCTCCTCTCTCACTCTCTCTTTAAAAAAAAAAAACAAAACTATATACTAAGTCCCAGGCCAATATCATTCTAAATGGAGAAAAATTGAAAGCATTCCCTCTAAAAACTGGAACAAGACAGGGATGCCCTCTTTCACCACTTCTATTTAACATAGTTCTTGAAACACTGGCCAGAGCAATTAGACAGATGAAAGAAATTAAAGGGGTATGGATAGATAAAGTCTCAAATTAGCACTATTTGTTGATGATATGATTCTATAGCTAGAAGACCCAAAAAATTCCACCAGAAAACATTTAGAACTAGTAAATGAATTCAGCAAAGTAGCAGGATACCAAATCAACACCCATAAATCAAAGGCATTTCTGTATGTCAGTGACAAATCCTCTGAAAGGAAAACAAGGAAAACTACCCCATCTACAATAGCCTCAGAAAAATAAAATAAAATAAAATAAAATACTTGGGAATCAACTTAACAAAAGAGGTGAAGGACCTCTACAACAAAAACTATAGAACAATAAAGAAATAAATTAAAGAAGACCTTAGAAGATGGAAATATCTCCCTTGTTCTTGGATAGACAAAATTAATATTATCAAAATGACCATACTACCAAAAACACCATACAGATTTAATGCAATTCCAATCCAAAATCCCAATTTCTCATGGAAATAGAAAAATTAGTTATGAAATTCATCTGGAAAACTAAGAGACTCAGAATAGCTAAAGCAATCCTTAGCAAGAAAAGTGAAGCAGGTGGCATCACTATACCAGATTTTAAACTATACTACAGAGCAATATAACAAAAACAGCATGGTATTGGTTCCAAAATAGACTTGTAGATCAATGGTACAGAATAAAGGACACAGAGACTAACCCTCATAATTACAGTTATCTTATATTAGACAAAGGCATGAAAAACGTACATTGGACTAGTATGCTACTGAGTGAACAATAGGTTGCAAAAGACATTAAGGAAGAGATGGTGCTGGGAAATGGAAATCCATACGCAACAAAATGAAATTAAACCCCTCTCTCTAACCATGCACAAAACTCAACTCAAAGTGGATCAAGGACCTAGGAATTAAACCAGAGACACTGCGTCTATCAGAAGAAAAAGTAGGCCCAAATCTCCATCATGTTGGAATAGGCCCTAACTTCCTTAATATGATTTCTATAGTACAAGAATTAATATAGAGAACTGATAAATGGGATGGATTCAAACTAAAAAGCTTTTTCTCAGCAAAAGAAACAGATAAACAGATAACTTACAATATGGGAACAAATTTTTACCACACACACATCAGATAGAGCACTAACCTTTAAGATATATAAAGAACTTAAAAATCTTAACACCAAAAAACTAAATAACCCAATCAATAAATGGACCAAGGAGCTAAACAGACACTTCTCAGAAGAAGATATACAATGAACCAACAAATATATGAAAAAATGTTCAACATCTCTAGCAACTAGAGAAGTGCAAATCAAAACTTCTATAAGATTTCATCTCACTCCAGTCAGAATGTCAGCTATTAAGAATGCAAACAACAATAAGTGTTGGCAAGGATTTGGGGGAAAAGGCACACTCATACCTTGCTTGTGGGACTGCAAATTGGTACAGCCAATCTGGAAAGCAGGATGGAGAATCCTTGGAAAACTGGGAATTGAATCACCAGTTGGCCCAGCTATCCCACTCCTCAGTCTATACCCAAAGGACTTAAAAACAGCATACTACAATGATGCAGCTACATCAATGTTTATACCATCACAATTCACAATAGCTAAACTGATGCCTTCAGTAGATGAATGGATAAAGAAAATGTGGTATATATACACAATGGAATATTATTTAGCATTAAAAGAGAATAAATCATGGCATTGTAGGTAAATGAATGAAGCTGAAGAATATAATGCCAAGTGAAATTAGCCAATCCTCAAAACCAAATGCTAAATGATTTCTCTGATTTAATGATGCTGATCCATAATATGCTGGGGTGGGTGTGGGAGGATAGATGAACTCTAGATAGGGCAAAGGGGAAAAGGGGAGGGGTAAGAAAGACAGAGGAATGAGATGGACATCGTTACCCTAAGTACATGTATGAAGATACAAATGGTGTGACTCTACTTTGTGTACAACCAGAGATATGAAAAATTGTGCTCTATATGTGTAATATGAATTGTAATGCATTCTGCTGTCATATATAACGAGTTAAAATTTAAGAAAATGAAAAAAAAGAGGTTTTTAAATAGGTTTTCTCTGGGGAAAGTCACACCGTGTGTCCTGTTCCACCAAGGAGATTTGCTAAGTGCTTAGCTCTTCATTGCAAATTGAGAGAAAGGAACTGGAGGAATCATTTTTAGAGCTTGATAGATGTTCCCTGAAATTAGAAGGACATGGTATACTAGAGACAAACTGCCTTCTGAGAAATCAGAAGAATGAGTGACAGACTGGCTAGCTGATGAAAACTGAGCCAAGGGACAGGCAGCTAGCTGCCAAAAAAAAAAAAAAAATGAGCCTGGGCTCTGGGTATGTTAGATAAAAGGACCCCCTAAGGAGGATTTATTTAGGTCCTAATAGGGTCATTTGGAGAAATGACAGGACCCCAGTGGAAACTAGCTAGATGCCCAGGAGTAAGGATGAGCTGGAGCCAAGTGTTAATCACTGGCCTTACTGGAAGTGAAGGTGAAAATCTCCATTCATGAGGCTGGGGTCCAAGAAACCACAAAAGCATCCAGAAAGTATGGATTGCATTTAAACATGGGCCAGATTCAGACAACTAAGGCAGCTTAGGTAGGAATTTTCCTGCTCCTTGACTCTCTCTGTTTTCCCTCAAAAGTCTGTGAAGTCTGAAACAGGGGAAAACTATTCTGTGTTTTGCAATAATTATTTTCTGATGCTTCATTTCTCTGTAACACTTGAATGCTTATTTTTAATTGATCTTTGGGGAAACTGAGGATTCCTTCAATCCTTGTTCAGCCAGATTTTAGGAGAATAGCAAGGGAACCCCATCACTCTGTTGCAGTTTTCATAGGTGAGGGGGGAAGGCAACTATCTGTGGGTGTCGGACTACTTCAAGTCAAATAGAAATTATTTTGGCTTATCTCTCTTTTCCATTCTCGTCTCTTCTTTTCATTCATGCGTACAGATCATAATTGGCTATATAAATTAAATAATTCATAATGAGCCTAATTCTTATCTTTTCTAAGTGAAGCTTCATTAACATTAAAGATTACTGGAGCAGCCTGTCATGTAAAATCATTGTACTTGTTCAAAAACCTACCAGTTACCACAGGATTTGGATTCTAGCTTAAGTACTTTGAGTTGGGGGCACAGAATCTGGAGAACAAGTGACAGGAAAAAAATCAGAGCATAATGTCAGAGAAATTAAAAGATGAGTCTACAGCAACTAGAGTCTAGTTCCAGAAATGATGGGAAATGTTCAAGAGACACAGGAACCAACTGAAAGTGCTCCCAATGGACAAAGTTAGAACAATCTGAGCAACAAAATAAAGTGGTGTTGAATTGTAGCCCAGAATATAAAATAAATATGCTTGAGTCTACATTGATGTAAATAAGTGATTAAGTAAATAAGTAAATAAATGAGAAGAGCTATATCTTATATGCACAAGAATGCTAAATAATTTATGTAGCTTCTCTGCCCTCAAGGAGGTGGAGCATAACTCATGCTTTTAAAGTGTGGGCCGCACAGAGTGGCTTCCTTACAAAGAATATTGTGCAGAAAAGAGGAAAGGAAAGTTTCCAGCATAGAAATCCTACCTACCACCTTAACCAGGTGATCAAGATCAAAATCAACAGTGATGAGTTGTTTGGTTTTTTTTGAGTATTTATTTTCCTATACCCATGATATGGTGAACGTGGCATATTAGTGCCATGATTTTCTTCCAAAACTCCTCTCATCACCCCAGACTAATCTTAAGAAAAATATCTCACAAATCCTAATTGAGGTGCATCCTATACAACTCGAAACCATTGTACTTCAAAACTCTCAAGGAAAGTCACCAAAACAAGGCCAGGATGACAAACTATCACAATGCAACAGGAGCCAAGCGAATGATGACTAAGTGTGATGTGGCGTCCTGGATGGGATCCAGGACAGGGAAAAGATGGGTATTAGACACACACCAGGGAAATCCAAATAGACTGCAGTTAATAATAATGGATCTATATTGGTTCATTAATCACAATAAAAATACCATCTTAATGTAAGATAATAACAGGGGAAGTGAGATGTGCAGTAAACGGAAATTATACCGTCCTCATAAGCATGCTGTAAACTAAAATTATTTTCAAGTAAAACCAAATTTAAAACAAATTTGAGCATTATGGATTATAAGTGGAATTGATGCAGTTTGTTACTGCTTCTCGGAGGAAAGCCCAGGGCCACAGACCTGAGGGGTATGGATTCCCTGTGGGAGTAGAAGGCAAGTGAGGGATGGGACCAAGGAAGAATATCATGTTGTGGAAGATCAGAGTGAGGACATGGTTATATAATGATGCTTAAGAACTATGTTGTTCTGCATGTCAGAAAAACTGTCTCTAAATATACACTAAGGGAAAAGAAAAGTCTAAGACTCCTTAGGAGTTCCCAGTGAAAGAGTTGATTTGATTCACTTTGAATTAAAGAAAAAAATCTTCCTTTACCAGGGAGAATTATTAGATTCTTTATTTCTTATTTTGAAAAGTCCAGAAGAATGAGTGTTGTGGAGAAGCCTGAGTAGGGGCTGGCTCCATCTGATGGAAAGTCAGCTGCCTCCGTGACCACACACATACCCGAAACAATACACAAGAATGCTTTGGAACGAAAGTATCTGGGTCTCTCTCTCTCTCTCTCTCTCTCTCTCTCTCTCTTTTTTTTTTTTTTTTTGCTATTGATGACCTGGAAGAGGGAAGTCTAAAGATGAGAGGTTTTGTCCAGGTGTAGTGGTGCTCACCTGTAATCCTAGCTACTCAGGAGTCTAGGGAAGGAGAATCACAATTCCAAGACTAGCATGAGCAACTTAGTGAGACCCTCTCTCAAAATAAAATTAAAAAAAAAATATGTCAGGGTTGGGAATGTAGCTTGACTGATTTGCACTAGACCCTGAATTCAATCCCCAATAAAACACACACACACACACACACACACACACACACACACACACACACACACAGATGAGATATTTTGAAGGACATATTGAAGGAGGTATTGCCAAAGAACCATTGGCAAAATATCAGCTACTGTTGTAGTAGCCCACAGCAGCACCTGCCCAATGTCACTGCATTTTCCACTAATCTCCACATAGATCCAAAATGTCACAGAGTTACAGAGCTCTGTGCCAGGAGGGGCCAATGGGATTGTCCTAAAACAGGGCAGTGGGGCCAATTAGATTGGGATACTCTGTAATGTACTGGTCCCCAATCTGTCAAAATAGCCATCTGCATATTGAAATCTGTAAGGAATTGCACATTACATTAGACTACTATATTTTATTAAACTGCCATTGCTTAAAGTTACTGGGCCCTGCAATATCCTCTTCTCTTCCCTGTATCTCTTTTTATCCTCTATTTAATAGTGTTTGGCACAACGTAGTTTGGAAAAACATCTCTTAAAATATTATGATTTGGGGACTTAGAAAATAGACAAAGTTATAAACAGCTGTTTGGACTGTAACGTGGGATAGAGAAAGACTCTAGACAGATAGAATCCCAAGTTAAGAGTTAACCAACTGTGTAACCTTGATCTAGTTGTTAACTACTGAGTCCATGAAACTCACTTTTATAATCTGTGAAAATGAATAAAGGTTGTTTTTAAAAGTTAGAGCATCTATCAAGCATTGGTATGTGCTTGATATGTACATAGTGCTGAGCAAAGGGTTGCTGCCGTTGGCTTGCAGCAGCTGGTACACTGTGTGACTTTCCTGGCATCACCCACAGAGGCTTTAAATCCCTTAAAGTAGAAATCAAAGGCAAGTTTTCAAAAAGTAGCAGTTTTCTTTTTTAAAGAAAATGAATTAAGAAAGATCACTGAATTCTGTCTTGAAACTTTGCTTTAGTTGTATCCCAAGAACGATGATAGTGTGCTTTGTTCATTGCACAAAAGTAGCCATTACAACATCATTTATTGTTTGGATTTACAACGGGACATTGAATGACACAATTTTTCTAGAATGTTCATTGCTGTCTTAAGCCAGGGAAAATAGGCAAAGTTGCCTTCACATGTTAAGAGAAGTGCTAGATGCATCTAGGCCAGATCTATTAAAAAAAAAGAAAGAAAGTCAGATCCTGTGTGGTAGTAGTCAAAACTATCCCTACCTCTAGCCACCATCAGGCTGCACAAGGGAAGATGGTTACCAGGGAAGGAGAGCTAGAGCTTAGTGAAGCACTTCCCATTCTTCCAGTCAAATAGTGGGGCGCTGGGAGGTGTAATCACCAAGATTGGGGGTATCTGCAGGAACAGACATTGGCCCCTCACTCCTAGCTCATATGCACTGAGCTGCAGATGCTCCTGGGTACACCAGCAGCACAGAAATAAAACACGCAGAGCATGGAAAGGAGTTGACATGGGTTTTCCATGGATTGGGGCACATGTGAACACAAAGACGGCTGCCCGGTTTCTTTCTGGAAAGCTCTGACAGTGGAAGGACAGCTGGAGAAGCCCATTCACCCACTGGCTCAGGGCAAGGAGAGACGTAGGCCTTACCTGGAAAGATGCCTGAGTTCCTCAAGGACAAAAAGAATACAGCAGTTGCAGAAGGTCACCAGGCTTGAGCTGTCCTGATGGGCCTTTGCTAAGGAAGGTGGACTGCCAAATGGAAACTCAGCATCCCTGAGAAGGTCTGGGTAGCCTGACAGCCTGGTGCTGAAGAGGGAAGCAGACCTCTAAGGCTCTGTTGAAGAGTTTATTGTCCATGTCAGGAAATGAGAATGCTTTAGTTGTATCCCAAGAACAATTATAGTGTACTTTGTCCATTGCATATAAGTGGCCATTACAACATCATTTATTATTTGGATTTACAACAGGATGTTGAATGACAATTTTTTTCTAGAATGTTCGTTGCTGACTTACTACTCTGGAGGTGTGGAGTTGGAGCAGAGTAGGGTGGGAGGCTCTAAAAAGCATGATGCTGTAACCAAGCCAGGATCTGTGTGCCTACCAGGTGTGAGGGCACAACACCCAACTAGGGCTGGCTGGCAGAGAATACCATGGCATTAGACTTTTTACTGCTTTGCTATGATCCCTCTCTTTTCCTCTAATTTTATGCTCCAAAAAAAATCAGGTGGAAAAAAATATAAATCCTTATATCAATCCTTGCCCACTGAAGCTTCTGAACCAAGGAGAAGCCCAAGGTGGCAGGGATGGAGGTATCCCACAAGAAGCTATAAACTGGCTGTGAAATTGGAATTTTGATACTAGATGACATCAGATCTTTTAATATCCCCAATTCGGTAGGCACTAAATATGACCTTTTTCAAAGATAGCTGGAAGTCATAGGAAAGCTTTGGCCTCCACATAAACTATCATCAAGGATGGATAAAGGAAATCTGAGACCACAAATGTGAAAGTGGTTTATGGTTTTGCCCCATTGATTAAGAAAGTTTTCAAATCCAGTAACTGTTATTTTAAAAGAGAATGTTCTACAGAAAAAGCTCTATTGAAAGAACAAGTCATTGAAATTTTTCTCTCATCCTCCTCAGGTAGGCAGGCCCAAGGAGAGAAAAATTGCAGAATTTCTCCTTTCTGAACTTGCAGCCTGAATGGAGATTTTCTGGAAGACAAACTTTGAAATCCTATTCAAGAGCAATGTGGTGATGGTTGTTGGGTTGTGAAGAAAAATTTCAGGGAAAGAACCATAACATTTTTCTGAAATGCATAAGATATTTTGAAGAAGAAAAAAAGGGGGGGACTCTCCCTAAAAACCTGGAAATCTGACAGTGTGATGGGCACTCTATCTCATTTAATTTTCCTTATGACCCTATGAGATCATTATCCATACACCCATTTTACAGGTGAGGAAATCGAGCCTCAGGAAGGTATGGGATTTTCCCAAACTCATCTAGTTAATAAGTGCATTTGATTCGAAATCTATTCTGTTTCTACCACATGGTATGACTTGTGCAGGAGATTACAAATTTCACCATGCCTAACTTTGAGAGAAATTGACTAATCACAGATAGCTTAGAGCCATAGCAGAGATTGTTGTTAAGAAAGCTGTTAAGAGAGATGGGTACTCCACAAAGGAAAGAAAAGGAAAAATTCAAAGCAATATGTACTTTAAGTAATACTGGAGGAATACCAAACAGGGTGCCGACTGTGAATTCTCTGGACTAAATCAAACCGACGTAAGCCTGCAAAGTGGGAACACATTGCTGACATAAAGCAGAGCAACAGGAACAGAAAACAGGTGGGAGCAGAGGTGGTATTTGGCACAATTCCGCAGTGAGCCCTCCTAAGAAGGACCCTGCAGGAGCACCAGGCCCTGCACCACTTGTAAGACTCTGCAGGTTCTCAGCAGGTGACCATGGTGTCCAAGTTGGTGCAGTTCTCTCTGACCAAGTTGAGTGCAGGGCAAGGATCAAGGCAGACAGCTGCTTCAGAGTGTGGATGAACATTCCACTCTGCTGCATCCCACATGGGTCCTTTGTGAAACCCATACCAGTCAGGAAGGTCACCTGAGGCCACTGAAGGGGTACACTTTTCTAAATAAAATTGAAAGGATGTTTATCCTTAACTGTCCCTGCTCACAGAGCAATTTTCTCCAAGAAAACTGATGGGTTTTGTTGAGGTTTGCTTTTTTTTTTTTTTTTAGCACCAAAGAAAACTTCCCTCTATGATTGCCTGTGAACAAGATGTCCTACCCTCTTCTCATTCCCATTCCTGGAGAATTGAAAATTTTGAGTTGAATTTAAAGATGCCCATGCTTGGGGAGAGATTCGGGTAAAGGAGTGGTTGAAACTCAGTTTTAGAAACTCCCTGCAAGAGATGTCAGCGAGGCTTCTCTGCTGGCCATCTCCTTCTCTGTGGCCTGGCCTCCTTTCACAATCTGCCCTTTCTAGAAACCTCTGACCCAAAGAAGCTCACCACAAAACACAGTCTTGGCTTCAGCTCCTTATCCTGCATTGCACTGCATCAAGGGAGGGGAAAACCAGACACATTATCATGCAGAAAGCCCAGCAGAGTTGTGGCTTCTGACAAGGGTCAGGTTTGCTTGTTCCACTTGTCAATCTTGGATGCTCTTCTCCCTTTGCTCTGAACCAAACTGTGGCCTTGAAGGCAAAGAGCATGTTTGCCAAGGACAGGGCACAGGCTGGAAGTTCTGAGCCAGGGTTCAAATATGATTTTGAATTGTCTTGGGCAAGTTACAGAAGCTCCATAAACTTCAGCTCTCTCTTGTGTGAAATGCAGAATCTCCACACTATTGGTTCAGCATTGGAGCTGTTGTTATGATTCAATGTCTGCAGGGCACTCAGCAATAATCCCAGACAATAACAAGTCCCTTCCTTCTGCCAACACTACCTCAGTACTGTAGAACTGCCTCATGTACCTACAGCCAATATGGAAAGCAGTATGGAAATTCCTTGGAAAACTTTGAATGGAAGCACCATTTGATCCAGCTATTCCACTCCTCAGTCTATACCCAAAGGGCTTAAAAAACAGCATACTACAGGGATGCAGCCATACCAATGTTTATAGCAGCAAAATTCACAATAGCTAAACTTATGCTCTTTAATAGATGAATGGTTAAAGAAAATGTGGTATATATACATAATGGAATATTACTCAGCATTAAAAGAGAATAAAATCATGGCAATTGCAGGTAAATGGATGGAGTAAGAGAATATTATACTAAGTGAAGTAAGCCAATCCCCCAAAATCAAATGTCAAATGTTTTCTCTGATATGAGGATGCTGATTCATAAGGGGGATGGAGGGAGCATGGGAGGAATGAAGGAAAAGGGAAGGAGGGGGAAGGGATAGGGCATGAGGGTAGGAAAGATTGTGGAATGAGAGGGACATCATTACCCTAAGTACATAGATGAAGACATAAATGGTGTGACTCTACTTTGTGTAGGACCATAGACATGAAAAATTGTGCTCTGTATGTGTACTATGAATTGAAATGCACTTTGCTGTTATATATAACAAATTAGAATTTAAAAAAAAAGAGAACTACTTCATGCACCTAAAACCATGTTGGAGCACCATGGGAATGAGCAGGAGCCAGCCACACCAGTGTGCCCATATTTCAGAGCATACTCATTTATGTTTTCATTTTCCTTTGCTTTTCTGACCTGTGTCCTAAAGTTCTCTTGGCCGAATTAACAGCAGAACAGAGATGGCCACAGGGGGTGTGTTCCTTTGTGAGTGCTGCTGCCACCCATTTCCATTCTTCTTCACATCAGAACAAACTTACATTTCTGACAATGTGACTTGTGATGAAGTGCCACAGTGCAGCCCTGGTTTGGGGGCTTCCGAACAGAATCCCTTTGAGAAATGGCTGACGGAGCAAAAACGAACTGTTCACACTATCAACAAGTTTTTGAGAACCTCTTCTGAGCCTCACGCTCCACCAATGAAGAGGGTCAAAGGGTGGGTAGCTCTCTCTCCTGGGGTGGTGCTGCCATTGGAGGCCAGAGTTGCTCCTGGCTGTAGAGTGGGGTTCCCACACCAGGCTGTCTTCACAAACACTTGGGCAGCTTCTAGAAAGAAATGTCTGGCCCCAGAGATTACGTGTCATTGGAAAGGTATTTTGACAAGCTCCCCAGGATATTCTTATGCACACTAAGTTTTGTTCTAGAGATGAAGAATTAATCAACCTCTGAACTTTCCTATCTCAATATTTATTCGTTCTGCTCATTGAACTATGAGGGAATAGAGAAAAAACTGCTGTAATAGTCTGAATCATCCCTCTCCCACTTCTTACCTTCTATGAGGCACATCTGAGTGGGTTATCTGCTTGAAAGCAGTTGTTGATGGCATAGGAACCACTCCACATATTGTAGCTAAACTCATCCCATGACTGCAACATTCGCTTAGCATTCGTTATTAAATACCAATGGTTTGCCTTTGCCAGCCTCAGCATGCTTTGCCAATGGGATTGACCAGCTATGGTCTGAAGAAAAGCTTTCAATGTCATTGCATGACATAGCTGAAGCTGTCCCCTAGTGCCATGTCTTACATAATGGCTTTCCATTCAGCCTAGATTCCAGACTGAGGAGACACATGGAGCCAAATCTAGCAGAGCCCAGCTAGACTCCAGACCTCATATAAGGGGATGAAGAAATAAAAACTTGTTGTTGTAAGCTACTGAGATTTTAAACTTGTTATCCTGTGACATAGCCTAAGGGGAAAATAACCGATTAAAACACCCACACCTTGTCTGATATTATGTTGGAGGGGGATAAAGATTAATAACAAACAATCTCCTCCCTCAAGACCCTTGTTGTTATTAAAAGGGGGTGAACCAATATTCTATTTTATTCTACTCTATGTCTACTTTATTCATTTATTCCAGAGATTGTTCCAGAAAGGACTTATTCTGGCTTTTATATGTAGAGTGGAAGTAATGAAATGCAATAAAGTACACAGAAGCAGATAAAAAGGAGAAGTAGAAAAGCTTATGAAAGATGCATAATCTATGCTCGTGGGTGGACACAAATTTGACTGTGATCATCTGGGAGCCAATTCATGAAAGAGATCTGATTAGTTTCACAATTCACAGAGCACATAAAATTAAAAGCAAAGCAATTGTTCCAGAGAGGCAGGGCTGTGCCTGATCATAAGATAACATAGAAATGACTGCTGGTCCGTGGATTTAAGCCATAACATTTTCTTTTGGCAGTATAATTTAGCATTTTCATTTAAAAAACACTATATACTACCTCAGCTTGGTTTGTTTTAATTTCAAAGAGAAAAGGGAAGGAAAAAAAAGAGATTTAAAAAATAGAATAAAGAGAAGATAAAGTGTGGTAAATCTATGAAGTGCTCTTTGTGAGGATAATGATTCACTGACTTATAAACACTGAATTGTACGTATTTGTTTAACTGTTTTTTTTCCCCCATGAAATTCCTTCTAGGAGAGGGTTTGCCTTAATTTATTTTTACTTTCTAGCTCAAGGCCTAGAATAAAAAAGATGAATAAACGTTGAATGAAATGAGTGACTGAACATTGGGTTCATTAATTTTCATTGTTATAGTATACATTCTATTGTGTATATAATTACACATTTACTATTAATGGGCATTTGGGTTGTTTATAGTTTAGGGAAATTATAAACTACTATTAACATTAATATTAATATGCATTCTCTTACACATAAATACCAAAATATCTAGGAATAAACCCAACATGAAAAAACTGGGCCATACGGGAGATACAGATATATAGAAATATATATATATATATATTTTTCCAATTTACTAAATATAACACTCTCTGTTTTCTAAAGTGGTAGTTCCATTTGCTGTTCCATCAACAGTATATGAACGTATCTGATGTTTCATGTTCACATAAACACAAATATCAGATATTTTCCAATGTGCTGATAAATGCCAATTTGGGGATGCATATCTCCTTGACATAGGTGTCCTTTGCATTTCCTGGGTTACTAATAAGGTTGAGTCTATTTTCATGTAATAGGCTATTGGATTTCCTTCCATCTCTGGAGCCAGTTCAAGGATTTTGCATATTTTAAAAACTGGCTTGTCTGATCTTTTTTTTTTTAATAGGAGTTCTTCATATATTCTGGACATTAATACTTTGTCTATTATGTGTGCTGAAAATATCTCCTCCTCTGTGATTTATCTTTTTACTTTGTTTATAGTATCTCTATGAAGAAATATTCCAGTGTCAAATTTAGTGACCTTGTCCTTTATGATGAGTGAATTTTTGTATCTTATGATAAGAAATACCTCTCTATCATAAATCATAAAGGTATTTCTTATGGTTTCTTTTAAAATGATTTGCAATTTTCACTTTTCATATTTTGACCTTTAATTCACTAGAATTAGTATTATTAGAACTGGGAGGCAGAGGGTGTCTGGTAGGTTTCAAAACAATTTTAATGGGCTGGAGATGTGTCTTATTAATAGAACACTTGAATAACACACCTGTGGCTCTGTGTTTGATCCCCAGTAACACACACGTACATTTAGTGAAGCTGCCTGAGAGATTTCCACAATACAGCAGTGTTAGAACTACACACGAAATTCTCTACATTAGTGAGAATTAATGTGGCTGGTAACTGACAACACAGGCATTATCTCTAGAGTGACTGATTGGGCAAAGGACATGTATGGTTTCCCACTTCCCCTCATGTCCCTCATTTACTGGAGACATGGACTGTACCATGCTTGGAACACAAACAGACAAGGCTTGATGCCCTGTCCCTCTTTCCAGTTCATGACCAAATGAATGCCAGGTAGACCAGAGATATAGAAGGCTAAACAATATCCCTCCCAGATATCCACATCCTAACCTGTAACTATGACATTTTACATTTAAAAAAGAGACTTTGCAGGTAGGATTAAATCAAGGTCTTGTTATGGGAAAATTATCATTGATAATTGGGTTTGTGTGATCATAAGGGTTTTCCTAAAAGGGATATAGAAAATCTAAGAGGAGAGAAGATACTATAATGTAGCTTAGAAAATAGAGAAAAGGACCCTAAGTCAAAGCATATAGGCAGAATCTTAAAGCTAGAAAAGGCAAGGAAACAGATTCTCCCCTAAAACATCCAGAAAGAATTCAGCTCTGCAGACTGATCTTAGACTTGTGGTCTCCAGAACTCTAAGGTAATAAATTTGTGTAGTTTTAAGCCACTAAGTTTGTGGTCATTTGTTAGAAAGGGCCCTAAACTTGTCCTTTATGCTATGCATATGTCAACCCAAATCAGTGTGCCCTCTCTATTCTGGTGGCTCCATCTTATAAGATTTCTCTGACTCTATAATGTGAAAATAGTTCTTTCACCAGTACCTCTCCTGGAATATGGCTAGGATAGCCCAGGACAACACAGGCATGTTGGAGAGTGTCCCCATGGGGAGAAAGAGGGACTAGCACCCATGTAAGTCTCCCTTTTGGGAGACCTCTGCTGACCCCTGCTAGCTTCAGACACTAGTCTGGAGGAAAATTTCAAGGAAGACCTCCCAAAGTGTAGAGGTTCCCTGAGCAACCCTCTTTCCCAAGTCTTGGAGGAGTACTTTGTACAGTTAATGATCACTATTAATCTCAGTAGGAACCCACTGCTGGTTTTAAGCCAGGAAGTGACATGGTCTATCTGAAAGACCAATCTGGCTCCAATGTGAAGAACTGCCTTAGATCCACCCAGGGTGGAAGCAAGGAAATCACATAAAAGCACTGTTGCTTTCGTTTAGGGGAAAGATATGGTGAATGCAATTAGGGTATTGAGGGCAAAGACAGAAAGAATTAGACATGATCGATGTCTTTCTGAAGTAGCATGTTGCTTGCTTTTATTTACTGCTCATTCATTCTGCCTTGTATCCCATCAGCAGGCAGGCAGCATAGAACAAGCAAGTGTGGGTCACTCAGATCGATTCAGTTTCTAATATTCAACCCCACCTCTTATTAGTTTGAGACTCTGTGTAAGTGGCATTTATATCTGTAAATTCCTTATAATTATACTCAATCCCTAAAGCTGTGTAAACCTTAAAGAAAGGCCTTGAACCTTGGTGTGGCACACAGTAGGAGTTTAATAAGTATTACTAGTTTTTCTTTCTGTATTCATTTTTTTTTCTTCCAACATGTAGCAGGATACTGGCAAAGAGATGGTTCACAATTATCAATTATTTACAGAATTGAATTAAATAATACCATTTACAGAATTGAATTAAATAATACCATTATTTTCTTTGGGAAGTAAATGTTCCCTCAGAGCCATGGTTCTTTAACCCTTTGGAGGACCAGAAACCTCTTTGAGGCTTCGATGAAAAATTGTACATAGTTACAATGCAAAAGAATTAAGTATATCTTTAGAAAGTTCATAACTCTACTGAGATACACTTATTTACCCTTATTTTAGAGCTACAAAACAAGTTATGACCATGTATGTCATTGTTTTAAAATGATACATTTGGAAGAAGACCTTAGGTTTTATCCCAATACAAGTTAAGAATTTAGCCTTTCCATTTGTATCCCTTATTTTGTTTGAAGAGACAGAGATGAAAGAACTCAAGATCTGTCCTAACTAATGTCTGTAGAACTGGCTAGAAACGCAGGCTCCTACAGGATTAGAGTTTGCAGGGCCATTGGTCTGCCCTCCAATAGTGACCTGAGGTCAGTCCAGACCCCTGCCTGTGCTCCTCACCATCACTGGTGATGGGTGATTGAAACTGATTTTCCAAAGCTAAATGTTGAGATGGTCAAAGAGTTTACCAATAGCCTAATGATCTCAGAAGCACAAATCCAAGTGCAGAGATTTCAGATGTGAAGGTAATTTCTGGATGGTTTATTGCAGGAGGATGTATAATGAGAGAGCAAGCTGAAGTTCAGCCCTGAAATAGATGAGAGCTTCATCTTCTTGGAGAGCCCCAAATGAATTGGAGTGGTAGGGCTAATCTGATTACTTTTTAAAAATGTAATTTAAAAAGGTATTTAGATTACTCTCAACTTGCTGTACACAGTGTAGAGATGCATCTGGAACAGATTTTTTTTTTTTTTAAAGACAAGAATGCCTTTCTTTCCTAGATGCAAGACAACCCACTGTGACCAGTTTCATGACCTTCCTTATCACAGAGACCAAGTGAGAACCCCAGGAGACAGGCCAAGGACCCTTTTTTTTTTCCCAGAGTCTTTTACCTGTTTTTTCCAATCTGTTTCTGCCCTCATTAATTTTAAAGGGATCTAAGCCACTATAATCCCCAGCCTCTTCAGAGAATTTATGGATGCAACTAAAACTTAATCTAGTTTGGCACAAAACTAGAAAATACTTTTGATGCTGAAATATGTGCAGACACGAAAAGTTTCCTTAAGATCAATAAAGCTCTTCTCTCTTTACCTTCCTGTAGAATACCCTGCAGTGCCTAGAAATTTATATGAGGATTGTATTCACCTGCACATCCTGGTGCTAGAAGAATGTGGAAAGACTTCACAGGGCATCTGGTCCATGTATGTGCTAGAACAGTATGGTTTCTTACAACATAGTCTCTGGAGAGACATTCTAGCTCTAAGTCTCCAACCATCCCCCTAATGACTCAGTAAAATCTAAAGATGCTGGGACATTTTCCCCGACAGTGAGTCTCAAGTTTGAGCCTTATCTTTGATTAGGACCCTTTTTCTATAGCCTTCATGAACCAACACTCTTGATTTCTGAACACTTTCAGTACTGACTGCAAATAACTAAGCAAAAGATTATTATTTTTAAGAGTATGAAACTTAAATAATGTATTTTCAACCATAATAGATTTTTTTTTCTGGGTTTGAGTCTACATTTTGTGCTAGTATTTTTGTTTATTTCTGTCTAGCTTTCACCAATTTTCGTCTGCTATAAATCCCAAGACATTTCATGTTTTGAATATGAGAACAGAAATGTTAATATGAGTGTTTTAAACTAAGGAATCTTAATATGGTCCTAGAGTCAAAAGAAGACAAACAAATAAGCCCACTTAGAAAATTAAAGTAAGTGAGAAGATGATTTGACTCAAAGGAATTGAGCCATGTAATCTCTAAAAAAGACTGCATCTGGCAAAACGAGTTTCACAATAACTTCTTTCAATATATTCCCTGGTCAGGATTAAATCTTCAAAAATTGTGGGGAAAGAGAATATGTAGAAAACATTTTGAAGTTGTATTTTTCTTTTTATATCAAGATTTCAAGTTGTAGCCACAGGACAAGGTTGCCTGTCTGTGAGGGGAATGGTGGGGCTTGGATGAGGGGAGGATGCATTTCAGAATTTTCCCTCCAACCCAAGGGCTAGCAGTTCCCCCTTCTATTACACTGGGCTGCCTAGATTTTTCTTAGCCACAGTTTAATTTATAGATTCATGAGGAGAGTGACAGTACGGCAAAAATAATATCTTTATGGCTGAAACATAAGCAGAGAAGAAAGAACGGATTTAAAAAGACTTAAAATACAAGGTATAGATCTTGCCATTTTCGTCTATGTTTATGAGACCAAAGATAAAGAAAAGAGCCTATCAATGTTCTGATCAATAGTTGAGTTCCTTGGGAATTTTTTTGCATTTTGTAAAATCTGAGGATTGAAAACGGAGTTGGATTGAAAACAGACTGCTATATAATTATTGTCACATCATTATATAAAGGAACCTTTATTCAAATAGCTGAATTTTCATTCTCTCTAGTGTATTTTTAATCCTTCAAAGTATTTTATTTCCTTTATTTTTTTAACATATGCATCATCTTACCTTTTGTAGTGAGAACACTTAAAATATACTCCACAGCAATTTTCAGCAATACATCATTATTAACTATAGTCATGATGTTGCATAATAGATTTTTAAATTTATTCTTAGCTGAATAAAATTTTGACCAACATCTCCCAACACTACCTCCCCTAGCAACCCTGGTAACCATCATTTAATTCTCTCCTCCTATGGATTTCACTATTTTTAAATTCATATGTGAGATCATACAGAGTTTATCTGTGACTGATTTATTTCACCTAGTATATGTCCTTCAGGTTCAGCCTGATGTTGAAAATTTTAGAATTTCCTTCTTTTTAAGATGCAATGGTATTTCATTGTGTGTATATGTTTACCACATTTTCTGTATCCATTCATTTATGGAAGGACACTTAGATTGAATCTGTATCTTGAATATTGTGAATAATGCTACAGTGAACATAGTGGGGCAGACATCTCTTTGACACAGTGACTCCATTTCCATTGGATACATATCCATTTCCATTGGGTTGCTGAATTGTGATAGTTCTATTTTTATTTTTGGGGAGAACCTCCATACTGTTTTCCGTAAAGGCAGCTCTAATTTACACTGCCACCAACAGTGTACAAGGTTTTCCTTTTCTCTACATTCTTGCCAACACATTTTATCTTTTTGATAATAACTGTTCCAACAGGTGTGAGGTGATATCTCATTGTGGTTTTAATTCACGTCTCCCTGATGGTTAGCAATGCTGACCATTTAGTCATGTACCATTAGCCATTTGTATTTTTCTTTCTACTTTTTTATTTGTTTTGTTTGAGAAAGATCTCTTTAGGTCCTTTGCTAATTTTTAAATTGTGTGTGTGTGTGTGTGTGTGTGTGTGCATTATTTGGAAGGCACGCCTTCAGTGATTAAAGGTAGGTTCTAATTCTTAAAAGTCCAGAGGGTCAGGAGAGGGAAGGGGAAAGAGAGGGAATGGAGTTTGAATTAGAACAGGATATATTCTGTGCTTTTATAATTATGTCAAATTGGATTCTACTGTCATGTAGAACTTTAAGAAAATTTGGGCTGGGGCTGTGGCTCAGTGGTAGAGCGCTTGCCTAGCATGTGTGATGCCCTGGGTTCGATCCTCAGCACCACATACAAACAAATAAATAAATAAAGGTCCATCAATAACTAATAAAAATATTTAAAAAATATTCACAGTATCCCCCAATATAGCCACTCTGGAGACAAAAGAGTTTACATATGAACTTTTGTGGGACACTCATTTAAATGACAGAAACTTTATTGTGCAGAGGCTTTTTGGCTTGACGAAATGCCATTTGTCTGTTTTTGCTTTTGTTGCCGGTTGTCTGAAGATCACATCCAAACACTCATTGCCCTGACCAATGTCAGGGACATCCCCTAACTAACTATGTTTTCTTCTAGTTGTTTTAAAGTTTCAGATCTTACATTAAAGCCTTTAATCTATTTTGATGGTGTGATATAAGGATCTGATTTCATTCTTTTTCTACATATTCAATTTTTCCAATGCCATTTATGTATGTTCTTGGCACCTTTGTTGATAATCAATTGATTTCAAATGTGTGGATTTATTTCTAAGCTCTCCATTCTGTTCCATTAGTTTTTCTTTTTTGATACCAGTACCATGCTATTTTAATTACTATAGTTTTGAGGCATATTTTCATGCCAGGTAGTGTAATGCCTCCAGTTTTGTTCCTTTTATTTAAGATTGCTTTTGGAACCAGACAAAATGGGTTTGCTTCTAGGTGAGTGTGAAGTCAATGAGCACAACCAGAAAGTAAAAGAATGGAGAAAGATATATTACCTAACAGCAAGTAAGGGGAACTTCAGAATTATCTGCATGGCAATATTCTCCATGAAGAACAGAAGCAGGGAGATTTTATTCTAGAAGCCTAAATATTTACTTTAGGGGTGGGCACATTTCTAAGCATGTTCAGTTTAGGGTGTACATTTCTGAGCATGCTCAGTCCAAGGTTATAATTCATAAAGGAAAAAATGGCAGATACAGTTCTAAGAATTCTCTGCTCAAGGTCATATAGCACACATGGTAAAAGCTTAAAATGGTGGACATGAATGCTTCTGGGCATGTTCCATTCAGAATGACAAAGGTGGTGAACATGAACACTCTGAGCATGCCCAGTTCAATATAATAATGAGCCAAGTGCACTTTAAGAACCTAAAAGCAAAAGTTAGAGAGGCTCTGTGATCTTGGAGATCATGATTGGTGCGTCTTAACTTTCTCCAAAAATTTTAGCTGAAACAAAGGAGAGGACCTTTGAAGGCACATTAATGTTAAGAGTTTGCCCCTACCTCTGTGAGTATTTTATTGACAAGAGTTACCAAGCTTCCATATTACTGTTCATTGTTTCTTACTTAAGTCTTGTCATTTTGCCAGCATAAAATTTGTTCCATATATTCCATTTTTGTACTATGTTAAGTATTAAATATCACAGTTTATACTACCTTTATTTTTCTAGTGGCACTTTCAATAGACTCACTGTTGACCAGGAAACAATGAGGGTACAGCGAAAAGTCTTTGCTATGAAGTGAGACCTGCTTAGCTTCATTAGTAGGTACCTGATCTTGACGGTGCCATTAACCTGTGTGAGCTTTTGTTCCTGTTGCAAAGCAAGGTCATTCAGGGAGTCGAAGCAACGATGGAGGTCCTCGGTCACCAGTTCTTTGTGATCATGCTGGAAGGATTTCAGACATGTCACTCAGAATAGCAGGCATGAGTTTATTAGATGGGATAGAGAAAGGGAAAATCCTCTCAGTGACTAAAGGGAGAGTGTGGGAACTCTCGGAGAGGAGGGGGATGGCACACCCTGCCTCTCCTGTTTTATTGGGGGTCTCCAGGAAGTTTTCCAAAGAGTCCCATCCTGGTCCTCTTCTTGACTTTTGACAGACAACAAATGTGCACCAGTCTGTCATGTCCCCACTGCCCATGATCTTACCCCAGTTTATTATGATGATGACATGCTAAAGATCCAAGGCAAATCTGGATCACCTTGGCCCCTGTTAACAGTTCTAATGGAACTTGTTCTTATAGATTTTATGGTTGGGGGGGCTCTGCCTGTTATTATCCTGTCTCCCTGAGTCCTGAGATCAGTGAGTGTCAAGGTCAAACACACAAACAAAAACCACCCTTCAGGGTAACTTCTGTTATTGGCAGGGAGAGTCTTTGGGCCTGCATTTCTTCTGGACCTATCATTCTCTTCATGGCCAAATGGAGATGATAGCATTCTGTGGATCCTTAGTAAGTTAGCATGTAGAAAAACCCTCTCTCAGCTTTCTATTTACTAGAATTTTTTTTTTCATTTGGAATCTATAGAGAGGAGCCTGGCTCCCAGCCTTCCCCTGTGAGGTTTTCGATCTTTGTGTTGTGTGGATAGGTTCCTCACTGGAACATTGCACATACAGAACATGGGCAATTCTCTTTCTCACTTGAGCAAGGCAACTTTGTTCGTTTTGTCCACTGTCTCCTCCCCCCACCACCCATTGCATAATCATGGTTGCCAAAGCCATCTATGGATCTGTATAGTGTTTATAAAATTGTTGATCATTAATTTTAAAAAGCTATTGGTCACTGTCAGCTCCATGAAAGATTTTTGCCTCTTTCTCTGGGAAGGAATTTTCACCTTTTTAAAAAATATTTTGTTATGTAAAAAAATAACAAAATGGCAGGATATTTCAAGTCCCACAACTTGGCTATTAAACCAAAGCTTATCATGTACAATAGTTGAATTGTCACACTTGAGAACATGGCAGGGTCACTGTGACCAGCCACACTGGTGCCCACCTTATCTCACTTCTCCATGAGTCAGGATTGTAGTCAGGCTCTCCTAGAGCTAGGTTGTGACCTGAAGGAGATGTTTTTGAGTCCTAAGTAAAAGAAGAATTGTCAGGAGAATTATCTCTTGGTGCTCAGGCCTCTGAGTCTAATATCTCTACTATGGATCATGCCAATCCTTAGGTCATTATTTGTGTGTTTCTTGAAATGTTTATGATTTTGATGTGGAGATGTAGCTGCTGTTGATATTTTAAAAAGATGTATAATGAAAATTAGGTCTTTATTCTGCTGTGTGTAATTGCAGTTTTCCGAATTCTTTTCAAGTTGTTTATGTCAATATTTCTGTTTTGTGCATCTTCCCCTCTCTTGAGAAAATGTGTTGTCATGAAAATGTGGAGAACTGACTTTCTCTACTTTCACTACTGATCTGCTATTGTTTCTATCCTGCTCCTTAAGTAAACAGAAAACTTTTGCTGTTTGCATTGCCATTGACCAGGAAGGCCTGATAAATTGTGCATGTAGGACGCTTGCTTATACTTGGAATAGCTGAGTGAATCCAAAGTGACCCAGAGATGAATAGGATTATGAACATTGAGCCTCAATTAAACAGATTGTTCATTTTCTGTATTCTGGTGCTTTGACATCTAGGGCTTTGCTGACCCTGGAGAGACTGCCCCTCTAACAGTGAACCTAGTCCCAGAGATGGATAGTAAACAGGACTTGCAGAGTGTTCTTTATAAAAGCAAACCAACCAATCCAATGCCTATACTCCAACCATCTCCTTTATCTCACATTCCAGGCCATTGTTCACCTGCCCTAATCACTCCTGGGCCAGTACCAGACAACAGCACAGAGCCTCTGTCCCACAGCCCACTGAAAGTACTCAAACTCGCAGCCTGCATACCCTGCCTCTGGGTTCCTTCTTATGGAAACTACAATAAAGTTTCTTGTCCCAGTTCCTCCCTCTCCCTCTGACACCAACCCATCCTGATGCTTCCTTGTGCGACTCCCCTTAGCATGGGGTGCCCCCTCCTCTTAGGATCTGTAAATAGAGTGAACTATCTTTTCAATGACAAGATTCCTGATCTGTTGAATTTACTGAATCTCAATTCTTTTCTTCTTTCTTCTTTCTTCTTCTTCTTCTTCTTCTTCTTCTTCTTCTTCTTCTTCTTCTTCTTCTTCTTCTTCTTCTTCCTCTTCCTCTTCCTCCTTCTTCTGTATGTGTGTGTATGTGTGTGTGTGTGTGCACACGTGTGGTGCTGGGAAGCAAACATAGGTCATGTTGCCTGCTAGGTAAACACACTAGCACTAGAGCTATACCCCAGCTCTTCAAATTATTTTTATTAATACCCTACAAAACACCATAGATTTTTCCATGTACTTGATGTAACATGCTATTATGCCTCCACGACACTAGTAGGTGATTCTGTAGCAACAGTCTTTACATATATTAGAGAAGACCATATTATACTCTTAAGGACAAGATATTCTTTGAATCCCTCAATTACTTGGAGAAAGTAAGACCTTAAGAAACTATGTAGAAGATTGACCGGATTTACTATCAAGGTCCTGGAAAGGGTTAGTGAACACACATTCTCTCTGTGTACACACACACACACACACACACACACACACACTATGATTTTCCCTTTCTTTTTCTGCCAGTTTTGGGGCTTTATCATTATTCACCTGGTGTTCAACTCTACTAGGATTACTAGTATTATGTAGCTGATAGCTCAATCTGCATTTTGATTTTGATTTCATTTGTGCATGAGATAAAAGCCATTCCTGACTGTGCAAAGTTTAAAAGCTTTATAAGGAAGAAATGGATTAGGTAAGCTGAAGCTGAAAGCATTACCACAAAACCTTTCTAATTAAGGTTTATAAGAAAAAAAAATGTGAGATAACTCTAACCTATTTTTTTCTCCTCTCCTCCGCAAACACTCATAATAATAGAATAATGACAGGTTTCAGGATAAGAAAACTGGAACATGTAAGGGGCCTGATTTTTTTTCTTAGTTCAGAACTCAAAAATTAATATAGGGCCCAAGTTTCAAACAATGGATTCTATATCAGTTGTACTAAATAGAATTAATACTTCATTATAAAATGAAAAAATTATATAAATATGATTAGAGTTCAACCACTAGGCTTTACAATGCCTCAGGCACAGGCACAAAGACCCTAAGACCTCTTTCTAACCCTTTCTATGGTTACTCCTCCCTCCAGTTACTCCTCCCTCCAGATGTAAAAAAGGCAAGCTGCCCATATATGAACAAATAGCTGGAAATGTGCTAAGTTACTAAAAATATACCCCAAAATGGCCGTTAGAAATTTAAGCAATGCAAATGGAAAGAACAATAAGATACTATTTCAATTACTTTAAAATAAGCAAAGTTATTTTTGTTTTGTTTTTTGGTACCAGGGAAGGGGATTGAACCCAGGGGCACTTAACCACTGAGCCACATCCCCAGCCCTTTTTATTTTTAATCTTGAGGTAGGGTCTTACTAAGTTGCTGAGATTGACTTTGAATTTGTAATCCTCCTGCCTCAGCCTCCAGAGCTGCTGGGATTACAGTAGTGCAACACTGAACCCAGCAAGAATTTTAAATGTTAAGCGATTTTGAGAAATGAGGGCTTTTAAAATTGTTTTGTCAAAGATTAAATTTGGTTTTGTTTTATTGGTTGTTCAAAACATTACAAAGCTCTTGACATATCATATTTCATACATTAGATTCAAGTGGGTTATAGACTTCCATTTTTACCCCAAATACAGATTGCAGAATCACATCAGTTACACATTCACATTTTTACATAATGCCATATTAGTGACTGTTGTATTCTGCTACCTTTCCTATCCTCTACTATCCCCCCTCCTCTCCCCTCCCATTTTCTCCCTCTACCCCATCTACTGTAATTCATTTATCTCCTTGTTTATTTTCCCATTCCCCTCACAACCTCTTATATGTAATTTTGTATAACAATGAGGGTCTCCCTCCATTTCCATGCAATTTCACTTTTCTCTTCCTTTCCCTCCCACCTCATGTCTCTGTTTAATGTTAATCTTTTCTTTTTGCTCTTCCTCCCTGCTCTGTTCTTAGTTGCTCTCATTATATCAAAGAAGACATTTGGTATTTGCTTTTTAGGGATTGGCTAGCTTCACTAAGCATAATCTGCTCTAGTGCCATTCATTTCCCTGCAAATCCCATGATTTTGTCATTTTTCAGTGCTGCGTAATACTCCATGGTGTATAAATGCCACATTTTTTTTTTTATACATTCATCTATTGAAGGGCATCTGGGTTGGTTCCACAGTCTAGCTATTGTGAATTGTGCTGCTATGAACATCGATGTGGCAGTATCCCTGTAGTACGCTCTTTTAAGGTCTTCAGGGAATAGTCCGAGAAGGGCAATAGCTGGGTCAAATGGTGGTTCCATTCCCAGCTTTCCCAGGAATCTCCATACTGCTTTCCAAATTGGCCGCACCAATTTGCAGTCCCACCAGCAATGTACAAGAGTACCCTTTTCCCCACATCCTCACCAGCACTTGTTGTTGTTTGACTTCCTAATGGCTGCCAATCTTACTGGAGTGAGATGGTATCTTAGGGTAGTTTTGATTTGCATCTCTCTGACTGCTAGAGATGGTGAGCATTTTTTCATGTACTTGTTGATTGATTGTATGTCTTCCTCTGAGAAGTGTCTGTTCAGGTCCTTGGCCCATTTGTTGATTGGGTTATTTGTTATCTTATTGTCTAATTTTTTGAGTTCTCAAAGATTAAATTTGTATCACCTTCTGAAAGACAATTTGACAATATAACAAAGGCTTTCCTAACTTACCATCACTTAACCAACTGAGCAGGTTAGTGATAAGGTTCCTTTATAATCAGGATGTTCAGTCCCTGTTAAACACTCTAACTTTGCTCACCTCTTGCCAACTACATAGAACGCCATTCTGTGCCTGCCTGCACATTCTCAGCTCCACCTGACCAACTGTACCCTCCAGATGAGTCAGTTGTATTTCTTCCAAAATCTTTTCGTGTTGATATTATTGGTGATTCATGGCTTAATTAAGTACTATAAAACCTCTATTAAGTATGAAGATAAATAAAACAGACCACCTTTTTTTCCCAGTAAAAACTATTCTAAATGCATTGGAAAAGCCAAATAAAAGTAATTTACTGCTGGGTGAAGTGGTACATGCCTGTAATCTTAGTGGCTCCTGAGGCTGAGGCAGGAGGATTATGAGTTCCAAGCCAGTCTCAGCAATTTAGTAAGGCCCTAAGCAACTCAGCAAGATCCTGTCTCTAAATCAAATATAAAAAAGAGGTAGGAATGTGGCTCAGTGGTTAAGCACCCTTGGATTCAATCCCCAGTACCAAATTAAAAAAAAAAAGTTGTTTACTAAAAAACATTGTTGAATATTATTTGATTTATTAATATTCTATTAATTAGATATATACCATAATGTTATCCATTCATCTGTTGAATTGGAGTATTTCCATTTTTGCTTATTATAAATAAGACTGCTATAAATATTTATTTGGACATTTGTGTATCCTTCCTTAATTCTCAGTCCCAGCTGAATGATCATGTCATAAATGATCTATTAACTTTTGAATCTATTAATTTGGAACTTTATGTCAACCTAAGGAATGAAAGGGTGTGTTTCTATCTTCATTCTTCCTGGTAATGGAGATTCCCATGGCTCAGTGTTCCCCAACTTTCTTAATTTCTTTATGTTATAATTTGATAACTGATAAAGCGCCAAAGGGAAGTCAAAAAGCATCTTTGCATGACTGAGGGTATAGCTGAGAGGTAGGGTGATCTGCCCTTGCACTGGAAAGAAAAAAATAGCCTCCCAGCATTGTAAAGTGGTATTGCAGATATTTGTCAATATTATGGGCAGTAACTAAATGTTGCCTGTGGATGGATTAAACATCACATTTTCCTACTTCAGGTTACCTTCATCATCGCACATCACCTACGAATGACAACTAAACACATAACATTGTAGTTAGTGTTTTTCTTATGCCTAATGCATGTAGAAGAAAAATGATCATTAAGTCATTTGGTAGTATGGCCACTTTGACAATATTAATTCTGCCTACCCAAGAACATGAGAAATCTTTCCAATTTCTGAGGTCTTCTTCAATTTCTTTCTTGAGTGTTCTGTAGTTTTCATTGTAGAGGTCTTTCACTTCTTTTGTCAGATTGATTCCCAAGTTTTTTTTTTTTTTTTTTTTTTTTGTTGTTTTTTGTTTTTGTTTTTTTAGGCGATTGTGCCAAGTGCTACATAAACCCCTAGACTAGCACACTCAGGAGGCCACCCCTACTGAGTCCCCTCTCTTGGAGCAGGAGATGTTTCTATGCATATTTGGATAATCCTACTCCTAACTCACTCATCCTAGTCTCTGGATTTCATTCTTCAAATTCCTGAGATATGAACTCACAAAGAAGGAATTGAAGGTGAGCTGCTGGGGTCTGCTGCAACACTAGAGGGCACAGCCTGCCATTAAGAACTGCAGCACTTCTTGATTGCAGAGGACTCCCACCTGTGCAGACCCTCCCTGCAAACAGAGGTAGAGAAACTCCCTTTTCTGGTTTGCTGGGGTAATCATGGAGAATGAGTGCAAATTAGATAAAAATAATGAAATTGAAAAATATTTAAAAATAGGCTGAAAGTATTCATTGAGATTTGAAAATGAACAAATAAATAAATAAGCAAGCTCATAGCATCATTTCAAGGAGAAGAAAAAGTTACGTATCAAGAGCAGACAGATATCTTTAAAAATGAAAATACCAAAATTTCAATGAATATTTTTTCAAAAAAGATAGGATGAACTACTAGTTGATTTAATACAGTTGAAAAAAAAACTTAACAGGAAGATATAATTGAAGAACACAGCACAGGGAAGTTAAAAGAGATATACGATAAAATGCAAATTAAGATATTTGGTGGTAACTTGAAAAGTTATAATACTTTAAACCTGGAAAGAGATAAAAGGGAAAATCACAAATAATCAAAATATCTGAAGAGATAAAGCCTGAACTTATTTATCCATATTTGAAAAAGAATGCAAGTTATTAGATTGTAACTGTTCACTGGCTAAGGGAAATAAGAAAAAGGCCAAAACACATCATAATCAATAAGAAAGTAAGGGTCCTAGGCAAGGTGGCACATGCCTGTAATCCCACTAGTTGGGAGGCTGAGGCCGAAGGATGGCAAGTTCAAAGCAAGTCTCAGCAGTTTAGTTGGGCCCTAAGCAACTTAGCAAAACCCTGTCTCAAAATAAAAAAATAAATAAAACAGGCTGGGGATGTGCCTTAGTTTTTAAGTGTTCCTGCATTAAATCCCCATTACCAAAAAAATAAAATAATGATAAAATTAGTCCAAATAGTTTAGTAATGAAAACCAATGCAAATAGGGTACACCCACTTATTAAAATTAAGACTCAAATTGGTAAATAAAGAAAGGCATTTCCTTTGTATGTTTTGAAGTGCTACTACAAAACAGTTAAGACTGGGTAATTTACAGTGAACAGAAATTTATTGACTCAAAGTTCTGGAAAGCAGAGGGTCTGATATCCAGGTGCCAGCTTCTGACAAGGGTCTTCTGGCTCCATCATCACATGCAGAAAGCAGGAAGGCACAAGACAGCAAGAGGGACAAATTCACCCTTTTATGTTGGCAACCATCCCACCTATAAGATATAGTGAAGCCCCCACCACCTAGGCAGTACTTAAAGATCCCTCTTGTTAATGCTGTTACCCTACCCATTAAGTTTAAACATGCATTCTGGAAGGAACAAAGATTCAAACCACAGTAGATACCCCCTAAAAGATGAAAAGATAGATCAGGGAAATACTAAACAGAGAAAGATTACATAGAGAAATGAGTATTTGTCCCAATAGACCTCTAAGGAAATTATGTTATTAGGAGCAAAGAAAGACATTTTATATTCATAGAAAGACTAATCCACCCAAAGAACATCATGATCCTGAGTAACTTCGTCATAGAATGTGTAAACACTGAGAAAAATCACAAAGAGAAATGTTTAAAAAAAATAGTTGCAGAATATTTTAACACTTCTTTCTGGGAAAATGAAAAGCTATATGGACAAAAATATAATCAGAATGTATTATATTAGAGTGGCACTATTAAAAAACTTGATAAAATAAATATATAGAACTCTGCAACTAAGAAAGAGATGTATAGAGGATACAGAGTTGGCCTTCCAGATGTGAGGGTTTTGAATCTCTGGATACAACCAACTCCAAATCAAAAATATTTGGGGAAAAAACCTGCATCTGTACTGAATATGTAAGCCTTTTCTTTTGTTGTTATTTTTCCCTAAACATACAGTATAACCGCTATTTCCACAGCATTTACACCACTTATAAGTGATCTAGGGATGATTTAAAGTCCACAGGATGATGTGCATAGCTATTCACAGATACCATGCCATTTTGTACAAGAGAATTTGAGCATCCACAGATTTTTGTATCCACAGAGGGTCCTGAAATCAATATCCTGATGATGATGAGGGATGACTATGTATTCTTCTCAAGAACACTGAAATATTTATACAAATCAATTGGAACTCTGTCCCAAAGGAAGTTTCAACAAACTGCAAACACTCAATATCATTCTGGCCACATTCTCTGATAGTAATACAATACAATTAGTAATCATCTTTTAAAAAAATACTCAGAAATCTAATAACTAATTCATAGATTAAGTATGAAACCGAAATGAAAAATAAAATGTACATTAACGATGTATAGTATGCAGATAAATAAATACATAGAAATTTTTGTTATAGAAATGTATTTATTAGAAAATAAGAGGTTTAAGTATCAACAATCTAAAAAATAGAATAACCTATGCTTTAAACTAAAGGAATTAAAGGACATTAAGAATTAAGCTTAAATAAATTATAATAGAAAATTTAAATGAGAAATGTATTTAATCAAAATAATAAGAAATTAAAATGAGTGAACATAATAGTAGCAACTTCTTTGAAAAGACATAAAATAGTCAACTCTGTCAAGACTGATCAAGAAGTGAGAAAAATTAAACAATTTTACAACAATAAAGTAACCTAACTACAGATGTAATAAGGACTTGAAATTAAAAGAGGCTGTTATGAACAAATAAATGCCAATAAGTTTGTAAACTAAAATGTAAAAAGCCAAAAAAAGTAAATTAGAAAAATTGAGTGACAAATAGAAAGCCTGAATAAATAAAATAACTCTTTAAATTTTTTAAATTGCCTTATAAAATTACACTCATATTGGGTGACTTATTAAAATAATTGTATTAGATTTGCAAATCCAGCTTGTAAGAAAATGCTTGAGCATGATTCAAATGCATAAAAGGGAAAAAACCCTATTCTCAATAACAAGAAAAAATAAGTAATGAAATGAAATCTAACAAAAGATACACAAGAACTTTCTGGGATATTTTTAAACAATTAGAGTCAAATGTAAGAAATTCCCATTTTGTATGTCAAATTTGGCCAAGTATTGGTAATTTCATATGCTTCATCATCCTATTGTGGCATATTTGTTCATAGATTCAAAGACATGTTATCATGAAGCTATCGGCTCTCCACAAATCGATTTGTTAATTCCAATCAATATTATTCCAGAAAATGGTAATGCACTTTACTTGACATCTAATACTAAAATCCATCTGGAATAGTAAATAGCTAAAAATAACCAAATCAAATTGAAGGGAAAGAACAAGTGGAGGGAACTTCACCTCTAAATATAAATCTCATGCATAATTATGATAATTAAAACAGTGTGACAAGGGTGCAGAAACAGACTTAACGTCAAAGATCAGTGTGTCAGTCAACTTTCAGTTACTATTAACAAAATGCCCAAGACATCAACTTAAAAAGAGGAAAAGGTTCTTTTTTCTCACAGTTTCAGAAGTTTTAGTCCATGACAGTTGGCCCTGTTGTTTGGGGGCCTGTGGTGATCAGAACATCATGATGGGGAGTGCATGGTGGAGCAAAGTGTCTCCTCTCATGTTGGTGGAAAAGCCAAGATGGGGAGGAAGAGACCATGGTCCCATAATCCCCTTCAAGGGACCACCTCAATAAGCCGAGACCTCCCACCAGACCCCACTTCTTAATGGTTACTATAGCACCAAGTGGAAGACCAAGCCTTCTACAGATAAGCCTTTGGGAAACATTCCAGATCCCAACTATAGCAATCAGAAAGGTCAGAAACAGAACTAAATAAGTATGAAAACCTTGAATTTGCCAGAGGTAGCATTAAAACTCAATGGGAGAAAAATGAATCATTCAATTAATGGTATTAGGACGTCTAGATTTTTTTTTGTATAAAAAAAATACAAACACTTTTAAGTGTTCACATCATATTTTAACAGTAATTCCATAAAGATTTAAAAATCTACCTGTGAAGACATTTTAACTATCAAAATGCTCAAAAAAAATCTTTATAAATTTGAGATAAGAAGCTTTTCTTCAATAAAACATGAATTCATAAACAAAGATATTAAAACCTTTCCTTATGTGAAAATTACATTCACATAAAGGCAGATAGGTAAACAATGAAAAATTAATGATGAGACAACAGAATATAAGCAGATTTTCATCTTCACTGCTGGTCTAAACCTTGCTAAATAATATTATAAGGATAAAGAAATGTTGAAAATCTACAAGGATAAAGAAAGAATACGAGGACCCAGAAATATGTTTTAGTATCACAAAACTGCTCAGGAATTGGTAGCACCAGATACTGAAAGCAGAAAGAAAGTGGAGGGCTGGTAAAATGGGATTATTTGAAGTCTATTTAAGGAGCACGTAGGTTCGTAATGCATTTCCTAGAGGAAGCTGGGAGGAGCCTCCTTCTTCACCTGGCAGAAGACTAGATGATTAGCCCTCTGAGAAGGTGAGCTAGAAGAAATCAGGACTAAGGGCACCAGGCAGAGTGACTGGAAAAGGTGCAATATGGGACTAGGCAGAAGTTCACATCCTAAAATGTGTGATTCCTTCCCTCCCTTGATTCCATCTTCAAAGCAGAAATTAGAAAATTTTTCCACGGCGATTCTGACTTGCTAAGAGAAAAGATCTAAAAATATTGCCAGTGGTGTATCCCAAAGTAGACTAGTTTAGCCAGATCACTTGCAGATTTACCTGTTTATTCAAAGGTCCCAATCAACTTTCAGTGCCCCACTCTTGAAAATGACCAGAAAATAATAACCACTGGCCCAAGAACACGTCAAATATGAAAACCAGTTCTCCTCTTCCCTTCAATAAATAACTAACCAAAATTGGAAAATGAAATTAAAGAAGACAGAGACAAGATTGAGGAAGAAATCTAAAACAAACAAACAAAAACTAAATAAGATAGTGTAACAAGGAATTGGCATTATACTTCTAATAAAGGAATACTTGGGGGAACAAAAAAATATTACTTGGAAACAGCCCCCCCCCAAAATATGATAACAGAAATGAGACATCAAATAGAAGGTTTGGAAGATAGGAAGAAATCTCTCACAGAGTGCAAAGAAGATAAAAACATGAAAATAGATTTGAAAAAAAGAAAAAAATATAAGAAGAGTCCAGGACAGAAAGACCAACATCTGAATGATAGTTAATTCCAGAAAAGGAAAGGGAGAAGATGGAAGTGGAGATAATTATTAGAGAAATAATAAAGAAAATTCTCCAAAACTAGAGGACATGCCCTCAGAGTGATAGAACCCCAGTAGTACCCAGCATAATGGCAGAATAAAGATCAACTCCAAGACATGACAGCTAAAGTTTCAGCACTGGGCTCAAGAGGAAATTTTAAAACTTAAAAAAAAAAAAAAGAAAAAGAAAAAGAAAAAAAAAATGAAAAAACAAAAAAAGTTATATACAAAGGAAAATAACAATACTGGAAACTTATGAAAATTAGCGCATTTTAAACATTCTGAAAAATGAAGCAGCAAGAAAAAAAACAAACTATTAATATCAAATCTTTCAATAAAGTAAAGGCTTAAGATTAATATAACAAATTAAGATGAAAGATACAAAGAGCAAAACAGCTATAGAGACATTAATAGATACAAAGGACAGACAAGAGGATCCCGCATAAAGACAATTGATAACCTTGAAATAGAAAACCCAACAAATGGAAAAAAGATATATTCAAAGATAAAACACAAGAAGACTTCAAATGAAAATTTCAGATTGCAAGATTTCTAGGTTCTAGAAAATTTTGATTCAGAATGTTCCACCGTAATATATATTTTGCTTAAGCTACTGAACTTTGAGGATTAAAAAAAAGAATTTTTCATGCATGCATACTGAAATCACCCTAAGAGGTGAGATTAGTCAGGCTGGCCTTAAGACTTCCATAGTGAAAACAATGGAACAGTTTATATTAAGACATGGAGAGGCTGTGACTAAAGGGCATTTTTATGGTTTGGAAGTGATGTGTCTCCTGAAAGCTCATGTATGAGACAATACAAGAATACTCGGAGGTGGATTGGGTTATGACAGCCTTAACTTAATCAGTGAATTACTACCCTGATGGGGATTAACTAAGAGGTAACTGAAGGCAGGTAGTGTGGCTGGAGGAGGTGGGTCACTGGGGGTGTGCCCTTGAGGTATATATTTTGTGTCTGGTGAGCGGAGTCTCTCTGCTTCCTGATCATCACGTGAGCCTCTTCTCTGGGCCACACTCTTCCACCATGGGCTTCTCATCTCAAGCCCTGAGGAATGGAGCCAGCTGTCTATGGACTGAGATCTCTGAAACTGTGAGCCCCCAAATAATATGTTCCTCCTCTAAAATTGTTCTTGTCAGGTCTTTTAGTCCCAGCAGTGAAAAAGCTGAACTGAACTCGGCATCATAGCAGAGGCTATTCAAAGCATAAAGAAAACAGGTGACCTGCTCGGAGAGAAAGAGCTCAGAGTTCAGTCCTCAGAGGCTCATCTTGAAAAACAACTTGACAAGAAATACTTAAAGGACTAATAAATGGAGAGACCGAAGTGAGAAGCTAAAAATCCACACTGAATTTGACTACTAAGCCACCATGGAGATTTTATTTTCTGAACAGATGTGAATATTATCAAGCTGAACAAATAAAATAAAATAAGAATAAAATAAAAAAACTTGGGAGATGGACAAGAAAGTGGAAAGAAGTATATAAAACATCAGAGGCATGGATTGCAAACCATCTATACTGTTATAGTTAAAGCTTCGTCCCAGGGTTTCATAAACTGACTTCCAGACCATAATCTAATCAAGCCTTTATTGAAGCACACTGGTGGCGGCTGACCAGAACATAAAACTGTTCTCCTGATCAGCCCTAAACAATTACAAGGGCACTCCTTATAAGCCTGAAAACTGCAAAAGGGATGTTCGGGGGATCCAGCCAATGCAAGCAAGCCAGGTTACAGAAGCGGGATAGTGCAGTCAAGCGGAGGGAAGCCTAACCAATCTCAGTTAGCCCAGTCACCCCAGTTACAGAAACAGAGCCCCGTTACCCTAGTTACAGAAACAATGCCCCATTAGGTAGTTCTGTGTTCTTAAAGGTTTCTATAGCAAAAGGAAAAGAACATCTAACCCCAGTCATGACTCTTCTACTTGGCATGGTTGTTTTACAGAATAAAGTCATAAAACAAAATGGAGTCACATTTGCTTCTACTACCAAAGTAGGATCCATTCTAAGTACTATTTTTCTCAATCAAACATTTGAGAAGCATTGGGTGGCACCAGCTGTGAGACTTTAATCCCTAAAAAGTAGCTGGAAATCAAATCCATAAGTAAAGACTTGCCGAAGTCTGGCTTGGCACAAATCAGGAGCCACTTGTCAAAAAGAAACTAACTTTATTTTTAGAACTACAAACGCCAAACAAAACAGCTCCAGGGAAAAACCCTCAGAGCCCAACTGCCACCACCGGCTTCCACACGCCTCTCTCTCCCACACCAGCCTCTCAACCTCCCACAATCCTCCTGCTCTTGAGGCCGATTGGCTGGGTTGCGTGGGCAGAGCCAAAGAAGTCACCCAATGAGCAGCTCCGTGGAGGAGCCAATCAGCTAGATGTTGCTGGGGCCGCTGTGAGCCAATCATCAGCTGGCAGTCTAAAGGACAGGGAAACAGCCCAATGAACATCACCGCAGAGGAGCCAATCAGCTAGATGTTGCTGGGGCCACTGTGAGCCAATCATCAGCCGGCAACTGGAAGTTTGCTGGCAGCTGGATCATCAGCCGGCAGCTGGAAGTTTGCTGGGGCCCCTTTGGCTGTGGCTCTCAACATCTCCCCCTCTCTGTTTAAACAACAAGCATGTGGCTTATGGACCGTGCCTGCCTTAGGTTGTCCAATACTACATATGGTCCTTACCCGTCTTCCGATGAGCTGACCTCAGGGCGTCAGCCTCCTGTCTTAGGTTGGTACCATTGTAATTGGATCTTACCCGTCATTGACTACCGGTCCAGTATACAGCCACACCTGTGGAGAGGTCTGGGGGGGGGTGAGGTTCTTTGCCTCACCTCTGTTGACCCCCAAATTTTAGCTGAATGATCATGACAAGCAGAAGGGAGGAAGATATACCAAGTCAATTGACGGCTCCTTTTGGGAAAATTGTACCACCGATGATATCATCAGCAAAAATACCCCAACACTACCACAAGTCGCTGCACCAACAGATAGTTCACAATGCATACAAGTGACACATAGTTCTGTAAGCAGTTCAGTGCAAGTTCTGTAAGCAGTTCAGTGATGGCTATTGCAGAAACTGTAGATTAGTTTTATCTTTGTCTTCACCGGCACAGGGATGAAGATAGGAATTCTGGCAATAATGACTAAAGAAAAAATTAGGTAACATTCCAGAAGACACTAAAAGAAAACAATTTTCTTAACAATTTATATTATCTTCATCGGCACTGGGATGAAGATAGAAATTCTGGCAATAATGGCTAAAGAAAAAATTAGGTAACATTCCAGAAGGCACTAAAAGAAAACAATTTTCTTAACAATTTACATTATAGTGAAGAGAATTATTAAATATAATGAAAACGAAAGGTGAGAGTAAACAAACAGATCTGTTAACCTCCTTTTTTGTTTACATATTAAAACAATTCTTAACAGTTATTTACCCAATTTAAATTAAACCATTTAAATCACGTGAATAAAAAAAATATTTGGATCCATCTTTTCATGAGCGCTCATCATATATGATATATGGAAATACGTACATTGGACATACGTACATTCAAACATATAACACAAAACACAAGTGTGCACACATAATATAATACATACAACACATAACATAATAGTAAAGGCCTTATAACTTTTTACAGGTAAAATCTCTATTGCAATGTTTAAAAACTCTATAGTCAAAAAAAAAAAGAACTGATCAGCAAAACATTAACCTAGGTCTGTATGAGCTCAAAAAAATAAAATAGAACTTCATGATATGGGAAAGGGCAATAATAAAATAGATATTGAAAAAAGCATCCTGGTTCTGTCGCAGATGTAAGGATAGCCAAATTGGAGTTTTGGATATCAGCTATTATGGATTTGAGCTAAATCATCTTCTTTTTGGTCTGTAGAAATCGCTTTAGTTAATCTCTCTGGAATCCAAATCGGCTGCTGTTCTCTCTGTGGAAACACAAAAACAGACCCCCGACTCCAGACAATCACTGGGTCAGGATTTTAGTTAATCTCTCCGGAATCCAAATCAGCTGCTGTTCTCCCTGTGGAAACACACAAACAGGCCCCCGACTCCAGACAATCACTGGGTCAGAACCTTGGTTAATCTCTCTGGAATCCAAATCGGCTGCTGTTCTGGGTCAGAACCTTGGTTAATCTCTCTGGAATCCAAATCAGCTGCTGTTCTTCCTGTGGAAACACACAAACAGACCCCCGATTCCAGACAATTACTGGGTCAGGACCTTTCCATTGTCCTGTTAGAATATCTTTACAAAGTACCTTGGGCTTATGTACATTTTTTGGACACATATGCCTTTCTGCAGCACTAAGTCCTGATGAATCCAAATTTAAAAAGTTTAGAGTAAAAAGGGTTATTTTAAGTTTATCTTTGAGGAATATATACCCCTTCCCAATTCCATCTTTTTGCTTTAATAAGTACATTTTAATAGTTTGATGAGCTCTTTCAACTATGCCTTGTCCTTGTGGATTGTATGGGATTCCTGTTATATGAGTAATGCCAAATGATGAGCAAAATTGTTTAAAAGAAGTAGACGTATAACCAGGGGCATTATCTGTTTTTAACTGTTTTGGAATGCCCACAGTGGCAAAATTTTGTAAGCAATGAGCTATAACATCTTTAGTTTTTTCGCCGGCATGAAGGGAGCCCATCAAAAATCCAGAAGAAGTATCAACTGTAACATGCAAATATTTTAATTTTCCAAATTCTGGCAAGTGTGTGACGTCCATCTGCCAAATATGGTTAGGCATCAATCCTCTAGGATTGACTCCAAGATTAACTTGTGGTAAAAAGGTCACACAATTTTGACATTGTTTTATTATTTGTCTAGCTTGTTCCTTAGTTATTTTAAAACGCTTTTGTAAAGTATTAGCATTGACATGGAATCTTTCATGAAAATTTATAGCTTCTTCTAGTGTAGAGAAAATATGTATGTCATGTGTAGTTTTATCTGCTAAATCATTGCCCAAACTAAGGGCTCCAGGCAATCCTGTATGTGCCCTGATATGTCCTATACAGAATGGATCTTTTCTGTCCCAGATTAAACTTTGTATAGTGGAAAACAAAGAGAAAACAGTAGAAGAAGGGGAAATCCTACCAGCATCTTCAAGGGATACTATAGCATTAACTATATACTGGCTATCAGAAAATAAATTAAATACAGAATCTTTAAACATCACAAAAGTTTGTAATACTGCATTAAGCTCTACCTTTTGAGCTGATTGTTTGGGTACTAAAAATGTAAAAGTTTGATCAGGTGTAACTATTGCTGCTGTACCATTATTTGACCCATCAGTGAATATATTTGGAGCATTCATGATAGGTGTTTTTCTTGTCATTTTTGGAAAAATTACAGGATGCAATGACCAAAAAGACAATAAAGGATTAGATGGTAAGTGGTTATCAAATGAAACATTAGATTTGCACATTATTATTGCCCAAGTATTTAACTCATTAGCTAATTCATCAATTTGACTCATAGTATATGGAGTAATAATTTTATGGGGAGAAATTCCAAACACTGCTTTTGCTGTTTTTATTCCTTTGAGTATTAATTGTCCTACAGCCTCAGGATACCTAGTAGGAATAGTGTTAGGAGAATAAGATAAATGTATCCATAATAATGGACCTTCTTGCCAAAATACTCCTGTAGGAATATTTTTTGTTGGTAGTACAATAAATAATAAAGGCAAACTTATATCAATTCTATCCAAATGCATATTTTCCATATATGTTTCAATGATTTTTAATGCCTTTCTTGCTTCAGGCGTTAACATTCGGGGTGAATTTGGATCTGATGGACCTTTTAGGATATCAAATAAAGGTCCCAATTCTCCTGTTGGAATACCTAGATAAGGCCTTATCCAATTTATGTCTCCTAATAACTTTTGAAAGTCATTAAGTGATTTGAGTTGATCTACTCGTATTTGAATTTTTGGTGGACGGACCATGGTTGAGGATAATAGAACTCCTAAATAATTAATTGGAAAATTTAATTGTACTTTATCTATTGCTATCTCTAGATTATAATTTTTTAATAAGTTTGTAAGTGTGGCATAACATTCTAGCAATATGTTTTTAGCTTTGTGTGCTAATAATACATCATCCATATAATGAAATATTTGTAGTTCAGGATTTTGATTTCTAAGTGGCTGGATTACTTTGTTAACATAAATTTGACACATAGTTGGGCTGTTAGCCATCCCTTGAGGGAGTACTTTCCATTCATATCTCTGATCAGGACCTTCATGATTTAGTGCAGGGATAGTAAATGCAAAACATGGACTATCCTCAGGATGAATTGGAATTGAAAAAAAAACAATCTTTAATATCTATAACTAAAACATACCAAGTTTTTGGCAAAGCAGACAATTGAGGAATCCCCGATTGAGCAGGTCCCATAATGACCATTTCATTGTTAATGGCTCTTAAATCTTGCAGTAATCTCCATTTACCAGATTTCTTTTTGATGACAAAAATGGGAGTATTATGGGGAGATACAGAAAGTTGTATATGTCCTTCCGCTAATTGTTGTTTGACCAGATCATGGGCTACTTGTGTCTTTTCTTTAGTCAAGGGCCACTGAGGAACCCATACTGGTCTTTCTGATTTCCATGTAATTTTTATTGTCTCAGTGGCCCTTTGTGAAAATCCAACCCATGTCTGTCTGTTCCTTGATCTATTTGTATTGGTGCTGCTATACCTTGTTCTTGTTTTTCTAATCTTTTTCCTTTCCTAAAACCTTGTCTAGCCATAATAGTGGGTGCATTTTGATTGATATTATTTGTTAATGTCAAACCTAATTGATCTAGGACATCTCGACCCCATAAATTTACGGGAAGATGATCCAATACATATGGCTGTATAGTTCCTTCACATCCTTCAGGATCCTTCCAATCTAATAGCATTGCACTTCTATCGGGATTAGTCGCCACTCCTAGGCCTCGAAGCGATTGAGTGGCTTGTTGTAATGGCCAATGTTTTGGCCATTCTTGACGAGAGATGATGCTAAGGTCTGCACCTGTATCCAGTAGCCCATTAAATTCATGTCCTTGAATATTTAGTTTTAGCATGGGGCGAGAATCTAAATTTAAAGAAAGCATAGCCCAATCTACACCTGTGGAGCCTAATCCCTTGGAACCTCTTTCTACAACATGACTGGAATATTTATCATGTAGGCTTGGTATTATTAGTAACTGTGCTATTCTATCTCCTGGTGAAATTACTGATATACCCTTTGGAGAACTGGCTATAATTTTTATTTCACCTTCATAATCGGAATCAATTACCCCAGGACTTATCAAAAGTCCTTTTAGAGTAGAAGAGCTGCGTCCCAATAATAAGCCTACTGTTCCTTTGGGAAGAGGTCCTTTTACCCCTGTGGGAATGATTTGAACTCCCATCTCTGGAGTTAGTACTGATTTGGTGGAGGCGCAGATGTCCAACCCTGCGCTCCCTCTGGTTTGTCTGATGAGGGATCTGATGTGCTGGGCACTACCCTGATGGGGTTGCTGGGGTTGCTGGGTTCCTCCAGTGCTCCGTATATTTGTGGTTTGGGGCCCCGGAGCATTGGGGCCCCCTGTCCATTTTTTGGCAACGGAGCCCGATGCCTTTGTCCACGATATTGTGGATAAACACCTTGTCCTTGTTCGTTTTTTGATAATAGAGTACCCTCTATGGTGGTTTGAGGACGGTATTCATTAGCCCAATATAATGGAGTACCCTCTATGGTGGTTTGAGAACGGCATTCATTAGCCCAATGTCTCCCTCTACGGCATCGTGGGCAAATACCCGGTATTCGACTTGTTTGATACCTAGTTTTGTTAAACCCTCCTCCTATGGGGCAATTCCTTTTAAAATGTCCTGTTTGTTGACAATTGTAGCATGTTCTTGGCCTGGCATCTAAAGCCTGTTTTACTGCAGCTGCCACAATTTGCCCTTGTTCATTAATGTCTCTGGCATCTAAAACCTGTTTTACTGCAGCTGCCACAATTTGCCCTTGTTCATTAATGTCTCTGGCATCTAAAGCCTGTTTTACTGCAGCTGCCACAATTTGCCCTTGTTCATTAATGTCTCTGGCATCTAAAGCCTGTTTTACTGCAGCTGCCACAATTTGCCCTTGTTCATTAATGTCTCTGGCATCTAAAGCCTGTTTTACTGCAGCTGCCACAATTTGCCCTTGTTCATTAATGTCTCTACATAATTTAATATATGTGTTTAAATCTTCCTGTTTCCATGGTCTAATGATATCTCTACACCAACGATTCACTTAGTCATAAGCTAGTTGTTTTATTAATGGCATTGCTTGTTCTGTATTCCCAAAAACTCTGGTAGCTGTTTGAATAAGCCTATCTACAAATTCAGCGTAAGGTTCATTAGCTCCTTGTATTATCTTAGATAATTGACCTTGTAAACCTCCATGTTCTTGTAAAGTCTTCCATGCCCTAACTGCATCTACAGCAATTTGTGAATATACACCAGGATCATATGCATTTTGTTGCTGCCGATCCTCATAAGGTCCCTTTCCTAACAACATATCTAGATTTCTCTGAGGATAACCAGCTGCTGCATTTCGACTAGCCGTCTCCTTGCAAAATTCCTCATTGGCAACCTTCCATAACAGGTATTGTCCTCCATTTAGCACAGCTTTACACATACTAGCCCAATCTGCTGGCGTCATGTTTAAGTTGGTAATGGATTCGACCAAGCTTACAGTGAAGGGTGCTTGAGGACCATAGGTTGTTACAGCCTCTTTTAGCTCCTTCACTGATTTGAAATTTAAACCCTGGTAAGTTCGCTGCCCTCCTACCTCAAATATAGGGCATACTTGAGATCCTGTCTCAGGATCCCAACTATCAACTGCGGGGGTTGGGAGTCTCCTAGCATATGGAGGTGGTGCTGTTGATTGGACACTTATGCCCTCTGGTGATAGAGTGCTGTTAGTAGCAGTCTCCAGTAGAGGTGGCGCTGTTGGTTGAACACTTACGCCCTCTGGTGATAGAATGCTGTTAGTAGCAGTCTCCTGAGAGGTGGTGCTGTTGGTTGGACACTTACGCTCTCTAATAAAAAGGTCTTATTAGCAGTCTCCTGTTTTAACTTTTCCCCTGATAGATTTTTCTGCTCTAAACTTCCTTCCTCTGTCTCACTATCTCGAAAGACCTTCTCTTTTACTTGAATCTTTTCCTCTTTCTGACTAACTTGAGAGACTTCCTCTTCTACTTGAATCAATATGTCTTCTTCTTCCTCTACCTCTGTCTGAACTGAAGGCTTTGGACTAAGCAAACCAGATACCAACGTCCACAATGACAATGTGCCAACTGGCAGAGTCCCTGGGTTGTTCTTTTCTATTCTTTTTAAATCTTCACCATGATGGTTCCATTGTGATATATCTAACAAGTCCTCCTTAAAAAGCCATGGGCTATATTCTTGTATTACATCAACGTATGCCCTGACTGCTCTTGATTTTACTGGGAAGCTTCCTTCCTCTAACAATTTACTTAACACTCTTTCGGTTTGTTTTTTACTAATTGCTGATCCCGTATTTCTACTATAATACAACCCAGCAAGATAACACCAAACCAAACCGAGACAGAATCCAATAAAAATGGAACCACACAAAATCATTATAACAGCCTTTCTATCCTCCTGACATATGCATCCGTCCTTTCTCCCTATCTGTTCCTCAGACGCAAATAGTTTTTCCTCAGATGTGAGTGGTTTTTCTTCCCTCTTACTCATCTCCAGGGACAGGAAAGTTAAAACAAAAACGAAGCAAAACAAAAGAGGACACTTAAAATGGCTACCCATCCTCTCGCCCTGCCCTCAGGGGCGAGCAGTTTACTTACCCTCAGTTGCTCCCCGTGCGAGCCACCAAATGCCGAAGTCTGGCTTGGCACAAATCAGGAGCCACTTGTCAAAAAGAAACTAACTTTATTTTTAGAACTACAAACGCCAAACAAAACAGCTCCAGGGAAAAACCCTCAGAGCCCAACTGCCACCACCGGCTTCCACACGCCTCTCTCTCCCACACCAGCCTCTCAACCTCCCACAATCCTCCTGCTCTTGAGGCCGATTGGCTGGGTTGCGTGGGCAGAGCCAAAGAAGTCACCCAATGAGCAGCTCCGTGGAGGAGCCAATCAGCTAGATGTTGCTGGGGCCACTGTGAGCCAATCATCAGCCGGCAACTGGAAGTTTGCTGGGGCCCCTTTGGCTGTGGCTCTCAACAAAGACTTATTAAGTTTTGGACTTAGATTAACAGATCCATAAGCTTTTAGCATAAGAAAGGCTAACAGATCCATAAGCTTTTAAAATTAGCATGGCTAATCTGAGTTAATTGATCTCAGAAGGAAGGTAGGACCATTCATTGTGCTTTAATGATATGATTGTATTTAATGATATACAGAGAACAGAGAACTGAAACTGAAAACATACCCCATGAAGAAATTGCAGCCTAGTATAATGAGGGGCTATAACAATCAGATACTCTGTTCCATGTCACACAGTTAACAGGTGCTGGAAGTAGGATTTAAATCTAGGACTTACTGCCCCATTTGTTTAAAAAAGAAAAAAATGATGAATCTCAAAGAGTCAAAACACTTTTATCAAGATGACTGATCATACCAGCTTTACTTTTGTTAATGTTCTCTAGGTTTGGAGACGTGATATATCCTGATTGGTCATACAGTATATTATACATATTCTTGTGTACGGTATAAAAAAATCAAAGTTTCATAGAATGAGTGCCGCTTAAAAATCCTCATTCTAAAAATATTTCACTATATGATCCATTTAATGAAAATGTCCTCTAAAGTCAGAGGCCATATCTTAGATATTGTTATGGTTTGTTTCTTTTTCTTTGACATGGTTCCTGGGACACAGAAGATGCTCAGAAATATTGGATGGAAAAGCTCATGAAACCGGAGGGCAATCTCTAGAGGCAAGCTACAGAGCTATGCACTACTAGACACTTTTATCAGGGACTTGATGAAGATATAGAAGACATGCTTATCAAGTTGGGAGATGACAGAAAGCTGGAAAAGGGGGTGAAAATGATTGATGATAAAATCGAGATTCAAAATAGTCTTGACAGGTTGGAATGAGAGGCAAAAACCAAATGTTCTCTTCTGTATTTACCTTTGAAAAATTCAACTTCCTAAGCACAGAATGAGGATATATAGTTTGGCAGTAATTTTTATAAAAAAAATATGGGAATTTTTCCTGTCCATAACATAAGCCAACAACTTAATATAGTCATAATTAAAAAAAATAAACCAATAGCATGGATAGGGCAGTGAGATCCAAGTCTCAAAAATAATAATCCCACTGGATTTTCACACTGATATGATCAGTACTGAAATATTGCTTTCAAATTTGGGCAAGTCCAGTTTAAGATGAATACGAACAAATTCAGAGCTTCCGGGGCAACCCGTTTCCTACCCTGGAGGAACTGATACTAACAAAGTAAAATTTCCAAAGAGGGGAAAAATGTTCTTCAAGAGACAAATTGGGGACTTTGGTCTTTATCACTTTGAAGGGGACACACATTACCTGACTTTAAATATTTGAGGGACATTATGATATTAAATATGTCAAAAGAGATAAGATTCAATCCTTGTTGTTCCAGGGAGCAGAACTGGGAAGAAGAAATGAGAGAGAGCGCAAAGGGCCAGTGGAGTTCAGTTTATAGGGAAGAGCTGACACTTAGATTTGTTCATTTGAGCCCTGGGCTAACTTTCAAAGGAAGCCTTGGGAATTAGGCTTAAACGTGTTTGACTGTCTGGAAGGGGTTCCTGCAGAGAAAATCAAGGAGAGAAAAATATCTGCCTGGTTCTTTCCAGAGGACTTATATTCTGGCCCAGAGAAGAACCTGGCTCCTAATGAGAAGACTCCTCGTGCTCTCATTTGCTGTCCTTAGTGGCCCACACTAACTACAGGCTTCCTTGCTGCCATGTATTTCTACCTTTAAGTGAATCTGTTTGATAAGGGTGAAGGTTATTTAATTCTCATACCCAGATCCTGTCTACCATAGTTCACAGCATTGCATTTCATCATGTTCTTTATTTTTATTGGTTCTTTGTTAGTTTTACATGACAGTAGAGTCCCTTTTGATATAGTTATACAAGGATGGACTGTATCTTGTCCTAATTAGGACCCCATTGTTGTGGAGGTACACAATGGTGGAATTCACTGTGATGTATTCATATATGGACATAGGAAAATTATGTCAGATACATTTTTATTCTCTTTCCTGTTCCTATCCCCTTTATCTTTCCTTCATTCCCTCTGTCTAATCCATTGAACTTCTATTCTTCCACAGCCCCCTTATTGTGGGATAGCTCCAAGAAAACATTCAACTTTTGGGTTTTGGGGATTGGCTTATTTCATTTAGCATGACAGTCTCCAAATGTATTAAAATGTTAAAATTCTCCTGGTGAGGGTGAGGAGTGCTTAGAGAATCCATCATTAATATATATATTATTTCTCTTTCTTAAAACTACTAGCACAGAGAAAATTTTACTTTGTTAGTATCAGTTCCTCCAGGGTAGAAAACAGGTTGCTCACTTAGTCCTATTCTCTGAAACTCTATGGTTGCTTAAATCTGAAGAATAACAAATGCAATTTTTGCTCATCTCTGGTAGGAAGTCAGAGAGATTTGCATTTTTATTTAATGCTAAATAACTCCTTCTAGGAATTTGTCCTTTTTGATGGGCAAACAATCAAATTTCTCCAACATAATAAATTGCTAATAACCCATCACTGACACCACGGCTCAAACCACTGACTATGTGTACTATTTGAGCCCTGCTTTATTCATAAGCAAAGAAAAATATCTGACTCAGTCCCCAGTAATCAAACCCGTGGTTAGATTATACATTTCCTGGGAAGAACAACAAAATCCTCATTAACAGGATCTGCCATTTTCTTTAGGAAAAGACTATATTAGTCCACAGAAGGGCTCTGTATTTGATGGGGGAAAAAAGACATATTAAAAGGCTCTTAGAGTGTATTTCCTAACTAGATAACAACTCTCCTTTTCCCCTTTTCATTTCTCTTTCCCCTGATGATATTCACCCCTTATCCTTCACTACCAAATAGACAGGATCTGTGAGTCTACACCATTTGTGTCTTTCTGGTAAGCATTTCTTTTTGTTTTTGAGCATGTCGTACATGGCAGATCTTTATTTTCTTGGACCCCATTTTAGAGTTCCCAGAATAGGGCCTATCAACAATTTTGTGAAACAGGTTCTCCCTCCCTGGAAACATGATAGGAAAGTGAATAAATATGTCTAGATTGCAGTTTGATGAGCTGTTGATGATCTAGCAGCAACGTGCTGTGGGGCTGGATCTCAGTACTGCAATATGGATGGCATTGTGTTTGCCTTTTCTCTGTAGGGAGAAGGCAGGTCCAGAATCAATATTCATGAGCTCTTGCTTTGGTTTTCTTGATCGGCAGAAATCAGTTCTTTCCCAATCTGCATTCCTTCCCCAGGCTCTGTCAGCTCTTTAGCAAGATTGTGGAGATTGAATTCCCCAATATCCACGATCTTTTTGTAGGTTAAAATTGCTATTCACATCTGTCAGCTTTTGCTTACCAAATGATCTTTCACCTCCCTAGAGAACACCCTGTTATTTCCAGGCAAGGTGGCTGTCACCTTGAAGAAAATATTTTAAACCCATCAAGGAAATCAAATAAAGAAAGACTTATAGGAACATAAATGGAACAAGATGGTTTTAATAAAAAAAAAAGAGTCAAGAACAACTTTGGTGACTCCAAAGGAACTTTTGAAATCCAACATTACTTCAAAATATGCTTCCAATTGGTTCCACCTGAATTTGAGATAAACTTTCTGTTTTGTTAAAAAAGAAATAACTTGTATATTTTTTGTGTACTGTGTGTTTCTTCAGTAAAAGAGTCCTCATATTCACAAATCCAGTTTTATCCTTGCTCTTGTCACCAGTGAGTGGAGTCTTTATTCTTCCATCAGCTGAAGACACATCCCAGTGGATTTTTAAAAAGTGATGCATCATTCACATATGGTAAATGTATACAGTGCAGTAATGTTCACTGCATAGCTTGATAATTTTTTTTTCACTAATTACCTACAATTACCTAACCCTATCCAGAGCAAGTTATAGGACTCTCCCCAGCATCCCACACGGTTCTCTCTGTCCCTTCCCATAATGCATAGACCAGAAATAATCACTGTTTTGCTTTCTATCATTATTGATTAGTTTTCCCTATTCTTGAGTTAAATGGAGCGCATTAGAATTTGTGTGGGTGTGTCTGGATCTTCTACTTAATATAATGAGATTCATTCAAATAGCTGTGTGTACCACTAGTTTACCTATTTATATCACTGTATACTTCATATGAATATACCACCACTTATTTATTCATTCTTCTGTTAACTTGCACCTGGGTTGTTTCCAGCTTCGAGTTATTACAAATAGTTACTGTGAAGATACTCCTATCTATCTTTTAGAGAATGTTGTCACTCATTTCTCTTGTGTATATACCTTAGTAGCCAAATTGCTGGTTCATAAGATAGGTGGTGTTTGGTTTTAGTAGAAATTTCCAGTTTTTCAAAGTAGTGCTGCATCTTATGAGTCGCAGAGATTGTTTCACTTCCTTGCCAAAATTTGTCAAGCACTTATATGCTGGTTATTTTAGTGGGTGTGCAGTGGCATCCCATTGCGGTTTTAATTTGCATTTTCCTGATGAATAGTAGTATTGAGCATATTTTCATAGGATTGTTGGTCATTCAGATGTTGTCTTTTTTCAAGTGCCTGCTCAAATTGTTAGCCTATTTACAAAATAAATAAATAAATAAACTGCAATGAGATATGATTCATATATAAGGGTCTGGACAAACATATACTTACGTAACTGCCGATACAATCAAGAGACAGAATATTTCCATCACCCTCAAAAAGCTCCATTATGTTTGCAGTCAATGTCCATATCCAGTGCCCCAGACAAATTTGCTTTCTCTCAATCTGGATGAGCTTATCTTAGAATTTTACATAAATAGAACTCTATAAAATATATTCTTCTATGTATGACTCTTTTCACTTATCACAATGTTTTTGAAGTTCATCTTCATTGTATCAACAGTTTATTCCTTTTAGTTGCTGAGCAATAGTCCGTGATAGGGCCATAATTTATTGATTCATCTATTTATGGACATTTAGATAGTATTCAATTTCTTTTATCAATAACAGCCAAATAGAACTGTTACAAAGCATTCGTGAAGATATCTCTTTGAATATAAATCTTCTTCATTCCTCTTAGATAAGTATGTTGGAGTGGAATTGTTGAAACAGTACCATATGGTAGGTGAATATTTAATTTTGTAAGAAACTCTAACCTGCTTTCCAAAGTGGTTATAGCATTCTCCATTTCAATGAGCAGTACATGAGACCTCCAATCCTCACCAATACTTTGTGGTCAGTCATTTTAATTTTAGCTTTTATAGTGTGTAGCAGCAACTAATTATAATTTGACTTTTTTAAAAAAATTAACTTTCTATGATTTTTTTTCTGGGAACTTCTCTTAATGCCGATGACCATCTCTCCCCATTGTAACATAAGAAATGCCATTTAAATCCTAAACATTTGGTATTGTTTGATGTGAGTCACTGACATCATGATATAGAATGTGTTTTTTTTTAAAGAAAAAATAGAACACAGTGCTTACAAAGTTGAATTAAAACATTTACATCAACTATACCTCAGTTCCTTTTAAATTTAAAGCTCAGGAAAAATCTGGGAACACACTTTTAGATTATTGACTTTATTTCAGTCTTAAAGTGCTGGCACATAAAAATGGAACTTCTGTTGTGTAAACCAGAGTTCCTAAGTTTGCCTTAGATTACTTATTGCTCCTGGGAAGCTTCACATAATTTGCAGACTGAGTACTTGCACTATGAATGTGTATAGTACAATATTGTCTGTATTTTGTTTCTGGCATGCATTAATATTTATTATGTTTAATGGAAGCTAATTATCACCTCTTGAGAGCCCATTGAAAACAAAATCACTATGTCCAGAATTTTGATGAAGTTTTTGGGCAGTAACATGATGTGCTTGCAAGTTTTTTCTTCAAAGTATTATCCAGAGCTGAAAGTATAATAGCAGCTTGAATACTTATTTATCAGTTCCAGCAAAAGGTGTTCTCTCAAAGAAAGAGACTTAGCATAAAAATGCTTTTATAATTAAAATAAGGAAAATTACCTTGATCACTTAATAACTTAAGAGATAGGTAATCAAGTTGTTTCTTCTTAATTTTGTAATAACAAAACATGAATAGTAAGCAACTCATCTAATAATGAGTGGAAGGCTATTGGAAAGTTGGGTGGAACCACAGAATTTGTGATTCTCAGATGAGAAATTTGGCATGTAAATATTAATTATTACATGGGAAAATTCATTCTGTGTGTCAACTTGACTGGACCATTGGGTGCCCAGATATTTGATCAAACATCATTCTGAATGTTTCTGTGAGGGAATTTCTGGATGATATTGACATTTTCATTGGTAGACTGAGTAAAGCATACTCTTTGCCCTACTGGGGGTGGGCCTCATTTGATCAGTGGAAGCCCTGGATAAAACAACAAAGGCTGCCTTCCCCTTGAGTACTTACCTGACAGCTTTCAAACTAGAACAATAGATTTTCTCTTGCCTTTGGATTTGAACTAAAACATCAGCTCTTTCTGGGTCCCAAACCTGTCTGCCTTTGGACTGGAACTACACCACCAGTTCTCTTGGGTCTCAGACCTTTTGATTCAGACTGGAATCACACCATCAGCTGTCCTGAGTCTCTAGCTAGTTGACTCACCCTGCAGATCTTGGGATGTGTCAGCCTCTATAATCATCATGTGAGCCAATTTCTTCCAACACATAAACAAGCAAACAAACAAGCAATCACATCCTAATGGTTTTGTTTCTCTGGAAACCCTGAGTAATACATTACCTTTCATCCAAAGGGAGGAAATTAGAAATTTGAATTTAAAACCCAAAAGTCTTTGTTTTCAAATACTTGCATTCAATGGAGGAGGTTTAAGGACAGATTCTCAAAAGCCTCAATTTTTCCAGGAAAATTGAGACAAACAAGCTATGTGCTTCTCTGGACTTCTCTGTCCCATGGCCACTGATTATTGTCACCAATCTAGCATTGATGGTCTCCTTGTGTCCCTGTCCATAGAGGTTTCAAGGGAGAGAAGGGAGATGGATCAACCATAATTGCCACCCATTCTTCTCTAGGAAAATAACCCAGGGAAGGTACCTTCTTTATGGGAAAATTGGGTTCTTCCATGTTTCTTTGCCCCATGTGGAAAGTGCAGCACATCCCTGTGAGTTCCTTGTGAAATTAGGCTGCATCCATTGCACCTGGGTCAGAGGTCACCCCTGTTTCTCCACCATCAGGTTCTTCCATTTGATAGGGGAGGAAGTAGGAAGCCCAGTGTGAATTTAGGTCTCAAATTGTGTCCTCTATTTTTTTCAGTCTTTGGTTAAAGAATCTTGGGTCTATTTCCCAGACTAATAAAACCAAAGCTTTGGATCCCACTCACTCATTAGTTCTCTAGGTTGTACTTTAAGGGCCAACACCCTGGAAAGGAAGGCCAGCGACAGGTACAACCCCTTTTTAAATGAACAAAAACAGGTTAAAATACAGATTTCTTTCCACACTGAAAATTTGAACCAGAATAATGGGATGAACCCAGTTTCTCCTTTCTAATGTATCTGTCTTAGATTCTGACTGCATTCATGGTGGCAGAAGTCCAGTGGGTGCTGGTGAAAGATATTCATAGCCTTTACAGAAAGTTTGGAGCAAGTGTGTTTGTGAGTATGTTTGGGTGTAGGTGGGTGTGGGTGTTGGAGGATAGGGTAGAGAAAAGGGGCAGAGAGCTATTCTCTCTCTCTGAGAATAACACTCACAGAAGCTTTATAGTTTCAAAAGTGCCTTCATGTACATTATTTCTGTTCAACCTCATACCAAACATGTAAAAAAAATGTCTTTTTCTGGATTACCTGGGTTTGGGAACTTTTTCATTAATGGATGAGAATTGAAGTAAAAAAAAAATGATGTATCTACAATGTGGAACGGTTTTGTTGGGTTTTATTCCTTTTGGGTGGATAAAATGGAGTAGCTTACTTGAGATTTTGTAGGCTGGAGATTGTGTTGATTTGAATACAAAATTGTTAGGAAGTATGCTTTGTTTTGGCAAGTTATATTCTTTGTAGATCAGTTTTCTTTAGTGTTGATTTATTTTTTCAGTGAGCCATATTGTATGCCTTCAGGATTAGACTAAGCCATGTGAGTCCTCCAGAAAGGTAACACTTTGGTGTCTGAAAAAATCTATACCATTTAATTGTTTGACTAACACTTATGCAGTGAGGGAGAATGACATTGCTTTTCTATTCATAAATAGATATAGTAAATGTTCAGAACATAACATGTGAACTTGTTTGGGGTCATCTTTTATTTCTCAATTTTCCCGTTGCTCATAACTGATTAATACGGGAGACTAATATTTCCCAAGTGCTTACTGTATTCTAGGCATTGATGCCTTTATGTGATTTATCTCATTTCATGCTATTAACAGTCCTATGTATTAGGTACCACTATTATCCCCAACCTCTAATTGGTAAAATCAAGACTTAGGCTTTACCACATGCCCAAAGACACCCACAGCTTCTACCAAGTGGCAAAATCGGATTTGAATGCTGTGGGTCTAACTTTTTGATCCACACACTTGATAATTAGTATTCCCTGCTTATCTGTAGCTTTAGTCACTCACACTGAGTGTGAAATGACAAGACCACCGGTTAAAAACTTCCTCGTTTAAAATACTGTCTTGTTCAAAATATGTTAGGAGTTCTTTCTGAAGTAAGTTTTTTTTATCCATTTCTTTTGTTTGCTTTTGAATCAAATAATATCTGGAAGTTATATTCAGTTTTCCACTCTATTTATTTTTTTGGTACTGGGGATTGAACCCAGGGGCACTTTACCATTGTGCTGTATCCCTAGCCCTTTAAATTTTTTTTCCAAGACAGGGACTCACTAAGTTACTTAGTGCTTCACTAAGTTGCTGAGGCTGGCGTTGAACTTGCAATCTTCCTCCCTCAGGATGGAGATTCCGACTTAGAACAGACAACACAGACAACCCCGCCTATTGGACAAGAAGGGAATCAGGAAAGATACTGATCTCCAACCAAAGCAATCCTTGTTTCTTCCTTAGAGATTTTTTTTTCTTTCCTCTCCCTCTTTATTCTCCCGCCCTCACATCCCCAACATATGTGAAACCAAGTGCTTTGCATAAATTAGGATATTGAGAACTGAGACGGTTGAATAGTATATTACAGTTTTGTTGTGTATTCTTTTTCTTTTCTTTTTTGTTTTTCTCTCCAATTTATTATTTTAACATTTTTTATTTTTCTTAACATATATGTGTGTTTGTTTTATGTACTCCACTGTCTTCCCTCTTACTTGTCTACCCAAAATTACTACCTCTCCATTCTCATGCTACTAACCTTCTTCTTTAGATTCCTCTTTCACACTTCCTAAGATATAATAAATGCATATCCTCATCTCATACCTCCTCAGCATATCTTCCTACATCTCACCTCTAGTTCTTTGTCCATAATCAAAAACTATAAACCCTTTTACAAACCTACCGATTATATTATAGATAATAATTGAATTCACCATTTCTGTACACTGTGACCAAACTGTAAACATCTTAGCAACCACTATTTGTTTTTAGGTGGTATTTAGTTTATTTTGGGATCTGTTAACATTGTCCTTTCCTTCAAAGGAGAGGTATTGGAACCCTACGAGGGCACTATAAGCCTATAGGGCAAAAACGGTAACACCTCAGATCCACAGTGCTAGAAAGGAAGACACATGAACAACAAGAAAAGACAAGGGAAGAAAGTGCCCCAAACAAGTCAAGATACCACACTATTAGAATCCATGGACAACACAGAAAAAGAAATTACAGAGAAGGAGTTCAGGATGTACTTAATTAAAATGTTCTGTGAATTAAAGGATGATATAAGAGAACAAATACAGGCAGCAAAAGATCATTTCAATAAACAGCTACAAAAGCAAATACCAGAAGCAAAAGATTACTTCGATAGGGAGATAGAGAGTCTAAAGAAAAACCAAATAGAAATCCTTGAAATAAAAGAAACAATAAACCAAATTAAAAGTTCAATTGAAAGCATCACCAACAGATTAGACCACTTGGAAGACAGGACCTCAGACATTGAAAACAAAATATATAATCTTGGAAAGAATGTAGATCACACACTGAAAATGGTAAGAAACCATGATCAGAACATTCAAGAAATATGGAATAGCATAAAAAGACCAAATTTAAGAGTTATTGGGATACAGGAAGGCATAGAGTTCCAAACCAAAGGAATGAACAATCTATTCAATGAAATAACATCGGAAAATTTTCCAAACATGAAGAATGAATTGGAAAACCAAATTCAAGAGGCTTACAAGATACCAAATGTACAAGATTACAACGGATTCACACCAAGGCACATTATAATGAAAATGCCTAGCATTCAGAATAAGGAGAGGATATTAAAAGACTCGAGAGAAAGGAATCAGATTACATACAGTGGAAAACCAATTAGATTATGTGAAGATTTTTCAACCAGACCCTGAAAGCTAGAAGATCCTGAAACAACATTTATCAGTTTCTGAAAGAAAATAGATGCCAACCAAAAATCTTATATCCAGCAAAGTTCAGCTTTAGATTTGATGATGAAATAAAAACCTCCCATGATAAATGAAAGTTAAAAGAATTTACAACTAGAAAGCCTGCACTACAGAACATCCTCAGTAAAATATTCCATAAAGAGGAATTGAAAAACAACAATGAAAATCAGCAAAGGAAGGTATTAAACTAAAGGAAAAAACTGACCAAATGAGAAACCAAATCAAGTTAAAGAACAAAAATAAACAAAAATGGCTGGGTATACAAATCATGTCTCAATAATAACCCTGAATGTTAATGGCCTAAACTCACCAATCAAAAGACATAGAGTGGCAGATTGGATTTTTAAAAAAGACCCAACAATATGCTGCCTCCAAGAGAGTCGTCACATAGGGAAAGACATCCACAGACTGCAGATGAAAGGTTGAGAAAAAATCAGGTTCTGAAAGAAAAATAGATGTGGAAGCAAGCAAAGAAAACTCAAACTAGTAACACACATGATGAAAAAGGAAATATCACAACAGACACTACAGAAATACAGAAGATAATTATAAATTATTTTGAAAACTTGTACTCCAATAAAATAGAAAATATTAAAGGCATCAACAAATTATTTTATGAAGTAGAAAAGGAGGGAGCACTTCCAAATTCATTCTATGAGGCCAATATCAATATCACTCAAAACCAGGCCAAAACACATCAAAGAAATAAAATTTTAGACCACTATCTCTAATGAACATAGATGCAAAAATTCTCAAGAAAATTCTGGCAAATTGAATACAAAAACATATCAAAAAGATAGTGCACCATGATCAAGTGGGGTTCTTCCCAGGGATGCAAGGTTGGATCAACATACCAAAATCAATAAATGTAATTCATCATATCAATAGGCTTAAAGATAAGAATCATATGATCATCTTAATCAATGCAGAAAAAGCATTCAACAAAATACAGCACCACTTCATGTTCAAAACACTAGAAAAACTAGGGAAAACAGGAACATATCTCAACATCATAAAAGCTATCTATGCTAAGTTCCAGGCCAACATCATTCTAAATGGGGAAAAAAATTGAGAGCATTCCCTCTAAAAACTGGGGCAAGACAGGGATGCCCTCTTTCACCACTTCTATTTAACATAGTTCTTGAAACACTGGCCAGAGCAAGTAGACAAAAGAAATTAAAGGGGATAGGTAAAGAAGAACTCAAATTAGCACTGTTTACTGATGATATGATTCTATACCTAGAAGACCCAAAAAATTCCACCAGAAAACTTCTAGAACTAGTAAATGAATTCAGCAAAGTAGCAGGATACAAAATCAACACCCATAAATCAAAGGCATTTCTGTATGTCAGTGACAAATCCTCTGAAAGGGAAACAAGGAAAACCAGCCCATTTACAATAGCCTAAAAAAAATACTTGGGAATCAACCTAACCAAAGAAGTGAAGGATCTCTACAACAAAAACTATAGAACACTGAATTAAGAAATTAAAGAAGACCTTAGAAGTTGAAGAGATCACCCTTGTTCTTGCATAGGCAGAATTAATATTATCAAAATGACCATACTACCAAAAACACTATACAGATTTAATGCAATTCCAATCAAAATCCCAATGACATTTCTCATAGAAATAGAAAAAGCAGCCATGAAATTCATTCTGGAAAAATAAGAGACTCAGAATAGCTAAAGCAATTCTTAGCAAGAAAAGAAGAAAAATGAAGCAGGTGGCATCACTATACCAGAACTTAAACTATACTACAGAGCAATAGTAACAAAACAGCATGGTATTGGCACCAAAATAGACTTGTAGACCAATGGTACAGAAGAGAAGATACAGAGACTAACGCACATAATTACAGTTATCTTATATCCAAAAACATACATTGGAGAAAAGATAGCCTTTTCAACAAATAGTGCTGGGAAAACTGGAAATCCATATATAACAAAGTGAAATTATCTCTCACCATGCACAAAACTCAACTCAAAGTTGGTCAAGGACCTAGGAATTAGACTAGAGTCTATTAGAAGAAAAAGTAGGTCCAAATCTCTATTATGTTGGATTAGGCCCCAACTTTCTTAATGAGACTCCTATAGCATAGGAATGAAAAACCAAGAATCAACAAATGGGATGAAGTCAAACTAAAAAGCTGCTTCTTAGCAAAAGAAACAATCTGTGAGGGGAGTAGAGAGCCTACATCCTGGGAGCAAATTTTTACCACTCACACATCAGATAGAGCACTAATCTCTAGGGTATGTAAAGAACTAAAAAAGCTAAACACCAAAAAAACAAATAGTCCAATCAATAAATGAGCCAAGGACCTGAACAGACACCTCTCAGAAGATGATATACAATCAATCAACAAATATTATGAAAAATATTCAACATCTCTAGAAATTAGAGAAATGCAAATAAAAACTAAGATTTCATCTCAGGTCAGAATGACAGCTATTAAGGCTCAGCAGTAGAGTGCTTACCTAGCACATGTTAAGCCCTGGGTTCAATCCCTAGCACCACATAAAAATAAATAAATAAAATAAAGGTATTGTGTCCAACTACAACTAAAAAATTAATATTAAAAAAAATAGAACAGAAACAACAATTAGTGTTGATGAGGATTTGGGGGAAAAGGCACACATTGCTGGTGGGACTGCAAATTGGTGCAGCCAATATGGAAAGCAGTATGTAGATTCCTTGGAAATATGGCAATGGAACCACCATTTGACCCAACTATCCCACTCCTCTGTTTATACCCAAAGGACTTAAAAACAGCCTACTACAGGGACATAGGCACCTCAATGTTTACAGGAGCACAATTCACAATAGCTAAACTGTGGAACCAACCTAGATGCCCCTCAGTAGATGAATGGATAAAGAAAATGTGGTACATATTCATAATGGAATATTATTCAGCAATAAAAGAGAATCAAATCGTGGCATTTGCTGGTAAATGGATGGTGTTGGAGAAGATAATGCTAAGTGAAGTTAGCCAATCCCAGAAAACCAAATGCCAAATGTTTTCTCTGAAATAAGGAGGCTGATACATAGGGGCTTGGGAGGGGAGCATGGGAGGATTAGACGTACTCTAGATAGGGGAGAGTGGTTGGAGGGGAAGGGACGGGGGATGGGGGTAAAAAAGATGGTGGAATGAGATGAATATCATTACCCTTAGTACATGTATGAAAACATGAATGGTGTGAATATACTTTATATACAACAGAGATGGAAAATTGTACTCTATATGTGTAGTATGAATTATAATGCATTCTGCTCTCATATGTAACAAATTAGAATAAAAATAAATAAATAAATAAATAAGATAATGTAGAATAAATAAGTAATATAAATTCAATGATTATAGTAAATCATCTTCTTGCTGAAAAAAATTTTTTTATTGAGCCTGCATTTTGACTGCTACCCATCACATGAGGTCAGGTGTGTGTGGATTTTCCTCTTGTGGCTTCATGTCAGCTCCAAAAACGTGTTTCAGGCCTTGCAATATTTTAAATCTAAGAATTTGGGAGAGGAGGGAGTTAGGAATGCTCAGTTTGTACAACTATTGTTATTTGTTATTCTTATTTCTATTAATAGTTCATCTATAGGGTGCTTTCTATTTCAAAGAAAATAAAACAAGTTAAATCGCACCATAAACATGAGTTAAAAGGGATAGATTATAATAGGTAATGTTTTGGTGCCCCTTTTAAATTGGCACCTCCCAAACCAGAACCAACTGGTTTGTCCTTAAACCAGCTGTATGCAAATCTGGAAAGAGAAAAACGTTGACTTCCTAGCCCTTGCTGACACCTCTCATTATCCAAATGTCAAACCAAAAAAAATCAGGCAGCAATTGAAGAGGCATTGCTAATCTCCAATTTGTGGATCACAGCTCTATATCCCACATATAGAAAGTTAACTTGATTAATGTATCTAATAATATGATGGTCAGACTATTTGACTATGAGAGGAAGCTCTCTGTATACATTAGTGCTAATGAGGAAATGGGGCTCCTAATCATGATTGAAGTAAAAAAATAAAAATAAAAATGCTAATGGTGATTTGTCTACAAATTGCAAATCATCTGCATTTAGTCCATTTCATGTCTCTGACATCGCAGCTTAGTGTTGATGAATGAAGCATCGAATAAGCATGTGGCAGCATCTGCAAGGCAGAGAGCAGAGAGCTTTCTTCTTAAACAGAGGAGCTACAGGAAACATTTATATTTTGGCATTTGAATTAGTTACCCATATGTTTCAGAAATTCCATTCCATTTCATAAACATTTATTGAACACCTACTGTGATCAGAGCAGAGCTCTCTGCCAGAAGCCTTAGCAATTATAAATATGAGTAAGTTACAGCGCTGCTCCAATCAGGGAAATAAGCTGTGTGGGAGTAATCATGATACCAGAGAGAATGAGAAGTGTGGGTGACCTCTAGATTGCCATGGCTTATAGGGACAGTTGAGGACTAGATCGAAGAAGAAGTTTTCCAGAAGACATAGGGTTCTAATAATTGGCAGAATACAAAGGTAAGAAGTGACAAGTGAGGATATCTGTGGTAGGGAAGATCAAGGGCAGAGGATGCAGAACACACAGTGGTACCCAAGGGAGTAGAAACGCCAGGAAATAACAGCTCAAGGGCAAGTTCAGGTACACATTGTGGAAATTTTTAGATTCCAAGTTTCATCTTCTACTGGACTTGAATTCAATCTAAGATACAAAAATACATTTAGTCCTGAATTGATGTGAATTTGGAGTGTTCTAGTTTGTGGAATTGAATGCTTTTGCACTTTGGAGAATTACCATAAAACTTGAGATGAATATAAAGTTTTGTAGTTAATCTCCTAAACATAGCATTATTTATTATGTTTTTCTGGCTACAAACATCAAATTTAGCAACACACTGATTATTTTCCATTACCAGGATTTAAATATCCCTTGGCATGTCTCCCTCCCTCCCTCCTTTCCGTTTCCTCCTTCCTTCCTTCTGATTTGTTTGTTTGTTTGTTTTTGTTATGGGATCTCACTGTATGGCCCAGGCTGGTCTTTAACTCCCAAAACCAAGAGATCCCCCTGCTTCCACCTCTGGGTAGCTGGAACTACAGGCACACATGGCCACACCCAACCTATGTATTTTTGAATGACTCCAGAATATTTCAACATATGGATGAACCTTAATTTCTCAATTTAGTTTCCTAGTGTTTCATATGGAGATTGCTTCTAATTTCCACTATTATGAATAAAGCTACAATAAGAATTCCAAGGGCTACTTTTTGTTAAGTGATTTTGATGTGTCAAGTACTGCATCAAGCATTTTTTTTTTAATTTTGGAGTTAAATTCACATAATCTCATGGAGCTTATAGATTGTTTTCTTCCCTCCCAATCTTCTCCTTCTCAGCCCCTCCAAGAAATCACTGATTTGCTTCATGTCACTGTAGAGTATTTTTGCATTTTCTAAGGTAAATGAAATCATACAGCATATACTTTATTGTTGTTGGTTGGCTTCTTTAACTCGGCATTAATTATTTTGAGATTTATTCATTTTGTTGCATATGTCAGTAGCCAATTACCTTTTTTTGGCTAGTTGGTAGTCTGTTGTGTAAACTACCAACACAATTTTTTTTGCCATTCATCTATTGAAGGACATTCCAGTTATTTCCAGAGTTTTGAAAATTATGAACAAAGCTGCTATAAATGTGTGCACACAGGTCTTGTGTGAATGTGTGCTCCAGTTTCACTGAGAAACACCTAGGGGTAGGACAGGTTATGAAGTGACGTCAGAACAACTGCCAAGCTGGATTATTAAATATCTGTGACATTTTGCAAGCACCATCAACAGTGTAGGTGAGTTCTGGCGGCTCCATATCCCTGCCATCACGTTTAACCGTCAGCCTTTTTAATTTTAGCCATCCCAATAGATGTGTAGTGGTACCTTGAGCTTTTTATTTACTTTGCCTAGTAATTAATGATGTCAAGCATCTTTCCATGTGTTTACTTACCATATATGTATGTCCTCTTCGATAAAGTGTTCAAAATTTTACCCGTTTTTAATGGGCTGTATTTGTTTCTTATTATTAAATTTAGGGGGTTGAAAATATATTCTGAATTTTGACCATTTTCAAGTATATACTGCACAAATATTTTATCCCACAAGGCTTACCATCTCATTCTCCCCTCCTCCTCCTCTTCCTCCCCCTCCTCCTCCTTCTCCTCTTCCTCCTCCTCCCCCTCCTTCTTTTTTGTACTAGGAATTGAACCCATGTGTACATCACCACTGGGTTATATCCTCAGCCCTTTTCATTTCACTTTTTTATTTTCAGACAGGATTTTGCTAAATTGCCCAGCCTGGCCTCAAACGTGTGATCCTCAGCTTCCCAAGTTGCTGGGATTATAGGTGCAGGTGTGTGCCACTGTGCCTGGCTGGCATTTCATTCTCTTACCTATCTTCTGGGGAACGGACTTCAATTTTGGTAAAGTCAAGTCTGTTGATTGTTAACATTTATGAATAGTGCTTTTAGTGTCCCATCTAAGAAGCCCCTACATAATCTAAAATGGCCAAGAATTTTCTCTTATGTTTCCATCTAGAAGTTTTAGTGTTTGGGGGATTGAACTGAGGTTTATGATGTATTTTGAGTTAGTTTTTATGTGTGGTGCAAGTTACATACTAAAGCTCATTTTTCCTCTATGTGGATATCCAGGAGTTCTAGAATAATTGTTGCACACTACCCTTTTTTTCAGTCTCTTCAATAAATGATGTTGAGAAAATTAGCTCTCCACAGCAAAAGAATGAAATTAGACCCTTATCTCACACCATATACAAAAATCCACTCAAAATCGATTATAGACTTGAACATAAGACCTTAAACTATAAAAGTAACCTGGAAAACATGGTGGGAATGCACCATGACATTCATCTGGGAAAGAGTTTTGGGGTGTGATCCTAAGAGCATAGGCAATAAAAGCAAAAATAAACAAATAGAATGATACCAAATTTAAAAGCTTTAGCAAAGAAAACAATTGAGTGAAGAGACAACCTGTGGAATGGAAGAAAACATCTGCAAATCATACATCTGAAAAGGGGTTGATCCAAATATATAAGGATTTCAAATATCTTAATAACAAGAAAATAACCCAATGAAAAGAGTGGGCAAATGACCTGAATAGACATTTCTCAAAAGAAGAGATTCAAATGGCCAACTGAAACATGACAAAGTACAGAACATCACTAGTCATCAGGGAAATGTAAATCAAAACCACCTTTATTTTGTTAGAATGGCTATTATCAAAATAATAATAATAGTAGTAGTAGTAGTAATAATAATAATAATAATAATAATAATAATGAGCTGGTGAGGATGTGGAGAAAAAAGAATGCTTCCTTATACCTTGTTGGCAGGAATATAAATAAGTAGAGTTGTTAAGCAAATAGTATAGAGGTTCCTCAAAAGACTAAAAATAGAATGACCAAATGATCCATCAACTTCACTTCTAAGTCTATAACCAGAGGATATGAAATCAGCATGCTGAAGAATATCTGCACTCCAATGTGCATTGCAGCAGTCTTCACAATAGCCAAACCTCAGTGAGTATTAACAGATGAATGGATAAAAATATTGTTTTATATGTAACAATTAAATATACATAAATATATATATATCATATATATGAAAATAATTTTTATTGTTGCAAATGATAGGATTTCCTTAAAAAAAAAAAAAGAATGAGCTGGGCATGGTGGCACATGCCTGGAATCTCAGCAGCAGAGGAGGTAGAGGAGAGAGGATCATGAGTTCAAAGCCAGCTTCAGCAACTTAGTGAGGCTCTAAGCAACTTAGCAAGATAGTTTCTCAAAATAAAATATAAAAAAGGGCTGGAGATGTGACTCAGTGCTTAAGTGCTCCTGGTCCAATCCCTAGTACCAAAAAGAAAAAGAAAAAAGGAAAAGAAATTCTGTCATTTGAAACAAGATAGATGAATCTGGAGGACACTAGGCTATATCAAAGAAGCCAATCACAAAAATACAAATAGTGCATGATCTTAAATCTAAAAATGTTGAACTCATAGAAGTAGAACATAGAATGGGTGGGGAAAGGGGAGGTATTGATCAAAGTGTATGACATATCAACTGAAAAGGAGGAATAAATTTTAGTGTTCTATTGCACAGCTTGGTGACCATAATAATAATGCACTGTATATTTCAAAATTACTTAAATAATAGATTTAAAATATTCTTACCACAGAAAGATTGTAAGTATGTCAAGTGAAGGATTTGGTAACTAGCTTAATTTAACCATTACACAATTTAAGCATATGTCAAATACCACATGGTACCTGATAAATGCATAAAATTTTTATTTGCTCATTCAAAATAAAATTAAAAAGCAGTCCTTTTAACATTGAACTATTTTTCATCTTTGTTGAAAATTAGTTGTTCAAATATATTTGGACCTCTTTCTAGACTCTGTATTCAGTTCATTTGACTTACTAGTTTAGCTTAATGTCACCCCATCTGTCTTAATTACTGTAGTCTTAAGATTCAGGTAGTTTAAGACATATAATATTTTTCTCAAAATTTCATTGGCTACTCTAGTTTCTTTGCATTTTATATGAATTTTAGAATCAGTGTCTTAATTTGATGTCTGCTTGGATTTTGGTGAGGATTACATTGAATCTATAGGTAGGTTTGGTTTTGAGGGACTCGACATGTTAATAATATTGAGTTTTCTGACCCAAGAACAAGGCATGAATATTTATATAGATATTCTTTAATTTCTTTATGCAACAATTTGTATCTTTTAGTGTACAGATCATTCACATCCTTGCTTTTTCCCAATTTGTCTTTAGTGTTTCATATTGATTAGTATAGTTATAAAAAGTATTATTTATTTAGATTTCCAATATTTTATTCCCAGTATACAAAAATACAGTTGATTTCTATTGACCTCATATCCAACAATATTGCTAGATGCATTTACTAATTCCAGCAGCGTTTTTTGTAAATTTTATTGGATTTGTATTTAGATGATTATTTTGTGTTCAGGTAGACAATTTTACTTTTTCCTTCCTCATTGAAAAGAATTTCATTTATTTTTAAAATTTGTGCCTTATTGCACTGATCAAAACCTTTGCTGCATTAGAAGAGATGCGGGTGTCCATTCCTTCCTTGTTCCTTATCTTAGGGAGGAGATGTCCCATCTTTGAACATCAAGGCTGATGCTACTTTTTGGTTGTTATTTGTTGTTGTTGTTTTTTTTTTTTTTTGGTGTGACCTTTATAAAGGCCAAAAAGTTTATTTCTACTCCAAATTGCTGAGAAAAATGAATGTTAGATTTTCTCAAATGCTTTTTCTGTGTTGGCTGAGATGATCAGACAAAGTACATGAATTTTTTTGGATGATAAATCAACCTTGCATATGTGGCATGCATTCCACTTGGTCATGGTTTTTTATTTATTTTAAAAATTGATTGTATTTAACTTGTTAAAAATTTAAAGAATATTATGTCTACATTCATAAGGGATAGTACAATATTGCTTTATAGGTTTCTTTCTTTCTTTCTTTCTTTCTTTCTTTTTGTAATGTCTTTGTATAGTTTTGTTATGAGGGTAATGCTGGCCTTATAAAATGAGTTGAGAATTATTTCATTCCCTTAAACTTTTTGAAGATGTTGTGTAGAATTGATATTATTTCTTCCTTAAATGTTTGGTAAAATTTATTTGTTCTCATGCGGACATTTGTTTTCTTTGTAAGTTTTTAATTAAAAATTCAATGCCTTCAATATATAATAGGACTGTTTATGTTAAATGTTTTTTATTTCCTGGATAGATGTTTGTTAGTTTTGTCTTTCCATGAACTTGCTCATTTCTTCTAAGTTGTCAAATTTAATTGGCAAAAATTGTTCATCACATTTCCTTACTATGCTTTTAACGTCTAGAGAATTCATAGTGATGCCATCTTTCGCATTTCTGATATTTTTAATTTATGTCTTTTCTTTTTCCTGACCATTCTGGGTAGAGATTTATTAATTTTATTGATCTAAAAAACTGGCATTTGGTTTCTTTGATCTTTCTCTGTGAATTTCCTATTTTAATTTTTCTTTGATTTTGATTCTTCTCCTTACTTTGAATCATATTTGTTCTTAGATGTTTTCATTTTATTGTGGAAACTGAGGCCACTGATCTGAAGCATTTCTTCTTTTCTAACATACATATTTAAAACTAAAAATTCCCCCTTAGTAACACTCTACAAAATCAATATTGTGTTTTCATGTTCATTCATTCAAAATAGTTTCTAATTTCCTCTTTGACTCATTAGTCATTTAGTGCTATTTACTTTCTAAATATTTGAGGAGTTTCCAGGATTTTTCTGTCTTGATTTCAATTCCATTATTGTTGGAATATATACCTTGTATTGTTAGAATACCTACCTTATATGACTTAAATTATTTTCAGTGTATAATTAATTGTTTTATGGCCCAGAATAGGTCTATTTGGCAAGTTCTCTGTATATTATGCAAACATTAGGTGGGGTGTTCTAGAAATTAAGTCAAATCATTTGATACTATTGTTTACTTCTATCTCCTTGTTCATTTCCTGTATTTTTGTTCAGTAACCTCTTCCCTTGCAATGCCTTATCATTTGCTAATGCTATCCAGTATTTTTTTATTTTGGACATTATGGTTTACATTTCTGAAAGTTCTGTGTGGGACTTTTTCTATATGTTCCAATATTTTGAGCATATGGGATACAATTATAGTAACTGTTTTTATGATTTTTTTTCTGGTGAAGGTAAGAGATGATTTCTCTAAGACCTAAAGAATGAGTAAGCATTTGCCCTGTGAAGAGGGTAGGAGGGGTGGTAGAATTCAGGGGGAAAAAGTCAGTTTCCAGGCAGAATGACTAGCATGTGTAAAGGCCCTCAAGCAAGAAGCGGTTTGGAGTTTCCAAGAAGTATGGAGAAGTTAGAACGAGTGGAGCAGAGCACAAAGAAGAAAGAGTGGTAAAAGAAGTACTCGAAAAAAATGAGGGCAGCAGATCATGCACAACCCTGTAGACCATGGGCCTCGCTCAGCATAAACTATGTTGAGCTGTAATAAGATAGCTCCCAAATTTCAGCGGCTCACAACAAAGGATTATTTTATGCTTACGTAACATGTTCGTGGGAAGATGACTGTGACATTGCTATACATCTTCACGCAGGGAACAGGGCTGAAAGAACAATTTCTAACTGGAGTACATCATCCTTATGACAAAGCCTTGTTAGGACCATCACATGCTCTCAAAGCATCTGTTAAACCTAGCATATGTCACACCCACTTGCATTTCATTGGAAAGCAAGTGGTATAGTGGAGACTAATGTCGATGGGGTAGGGAAGGACAGCAAGTATTTGGCAATGGTAATACAACCTACCACATAGTGCTAGGGATTTCAACCCACATCTGAAGAATAATGGGAAGCTAGCCTCAGATGAAAGTAACACACAGGGGTGTCATAATGTCATTCCATCTCTTATGATCAGACTTTATTTTTAGAAACAATATAAAAATTCATGCAGGCCAATGTTCATAGTAGCACAATTCACAACAGCCAAATTATGGAACAAGCCTAGGTATTCACCAGTGGGTGAAAGGATGAAGAAAATGTGGTATGGGCTGGGGTTATAGCTCAGTGGCAGAGCGCTTGCCTCACACATGTGAAGTACTGGGTTCCATCCTCAGCACCACATGAAAATAAATAAACTGAAGACATTGTGTCCATATCAAAAAAAGATCTTTAAAAAAATTTAAAAAAGAAAATGTGATATATATACACAATGAAGTTTTACTCAGCCATAAGGAATGAAATTATGTCATCTGTTGGAAAATGGATAGAACTGGAGAGCATCACGGTAAATGAAATAAGCCAGACTCAGAAAGTCATGGGTTACATGTTTTATCTTATATGTGGAAGAGAGGAAGAGAGAGAGGGAGAGGGGAAGGGAGAGAGAGAGAGAGAGAGAGAGAGAGAGAGAGAGAGAGAGAGAGAGAGAGAGAGAGAGAGAGAGAGAGAGAGAGAGAGAGAGAGAGAGAGAGAGAGAGAATATTGAATAAAAGGGGGATCTTAAGAAAACAGAAAGGAAGCCAATAGAGTAGAGGAAGAGGATTGAGAGGGAGGGAGGAGGGGAGCCATGGGGAAGTACTGAGGAAGGAAATCTACCAAATGATGCTATGTCCATTTATTAATATATCATAATGAATTATATATGTGTGTGTGTGTGTGTGTATAAAATCATAATGCACTAATCAAAATAATAATAAGGGGAGATCAGCAAAGCAGAGCAAGTGAATCAGGGGAGGGAAGAGAGGAGGTAATGATACTGGGGAATGAGATTAATAGAATTGATATGCAAATATACAAATATGGCATAATGAATCTCAATATTATGTATAATTATAATGTACCAATTTAAAAATTTACTTGGATCATAGCTACTCAGAAGGCTGAGGCAGGAGGATGGCAAATTTTTGGCCAGACTGAGAACCTTAGCAAGAGTCTATCTCAAAAGAAGTTTTAAAAGGGGCTGAGAATGTAGCTCAGTGACAGAGTACTTGCCTAGCATTCTTTAGGCCCCGAGTTCAATCCTAAGTACCTAGGGAGGAAAAAGCAGCTGGAGTCAAAGTCAGAAGTCAAAGACAAAGTAAGATTGTTTAGGTGAAAAAAAAAAAACAAAAAACAGACAATAAAATTTTTGTGAAAGTAATGAGAGTGGGTTTTGTGTGAACTTTATGTCTAGTTATAATCACTTTACTGTTTATAGCTGACTGTCATAACTACTTTAAAAGCAGTGACAATTATGTGTTTATCTATCCTCTGATGCTTGTTTTAAAATCTCATTACTTTATTATAGTATCTCAAGCACTGTATTCTAATGACTACTTTTGATGACTTAAGAGTGTAATATAAAATTGCTTTCACTCTGCAGTTACTCTGAATGATATTTAATCTTCCTTAGCAACATAAATGGTGGTGGATGTGAAAAGGTGCATTGACCAGTTTCCCGTTACTATAACAAATAATCAGCTTAAAAAGAAGAAAAGTTTACTTTGGCTCACTGTTTTGGAGGTGTCTGTCCTTGACTGAGTGACCTTGTCACTGTGGACCTGTACTGCATCAAGGCAGCACATTACCATAGGGAGCAAGTGGTAGAACAAATTTGTTCATCTCATTCCCAGGAAGAAAAGGAGAGAAGAAGAGACCAAGGTCCCATAGTAACCCTTGAAGGCATGTCTGCTCAATGGCTTGAAATCTCCTAGTAAGTCCCAGTATTTAAAGTTTCCACCACACTTCTTAGTCACACCAAGCCTGGAGCCAAGCCTCTAACACATGGGGCTTTGGGGGATCCAAACTATAGCAGAATATAAACATGTTGAGAACAGATCCAGTCCTCAGACATGCTGGATGTGATCCTTTGGAGCCATAATGCCATCCAATCGTGTTTTGGATTTTGAAATTTTTGTTGCTGTTGTTCTAATTCCCACAAATTTGGCCACAAATTTGCCATCCTCCTTGGGAGAGAAGGGTTGTTATCCTTAAAGAGTATGGGGTCTATACAGTCAGGGAGAAAGGATATCTAAGTCAGATGTGAATATCTTTTTGAGAAAGTAAGCCTCGCCTTCTGGAGACCATCTGTATGCCAGGTGCAGGGCCATGTTCCAGGAGAGAAAATTACATTGGAACCAGGAGGTGTTTTTCTACAACTCCCAGGCGAGGCCCTGTGTCCACAGTACTCTGTTTACACCTCTAGTGCGGCATTTGCCAGACAATTTAAATTATCTGTGAATGTGACCTGCTTCCTCATAGACCATAAATTCTGTAAGGGCAGGAACAGTGTTTTGTCCACCTTGGATCCACCACCTACCACAGTGCCTGGCAGATACCCAATCAAACAGATGTAGGAAGAGAGGGGCATTGATCTAGCTGACTATTCCTCTGAGTAAGCTTGGCAGAGGCCCCATTAGGAGAGAGAGAGAGACTTTCAGTCCTTTCTGGTAATGTCTGGGAAAAGCTCCAGAGGGTTGCGCAGTGTGAAAGAGGTAGGGAGCCAGGAAGCATGCTGGCAGGAGGCTCCCTCCAGAGACCCACCTGAGAGAAGCTCCTGCCAGAAGAATGGGCAGGGAATCCACCAGCAACTCAGGATGATAGAGACTGAGCCCAAACTGGGGGCAAAGGGGTGATAAGCAATAACTCTGTCATTGCTGGTTGCTTCATCTGTTTCTTACCTAGTTTTCACAAAGAGCCCTGGGCTCTCCATAAAGCTGAACTCCCCAGGGTTTATGGTGGGAATTAGAACAACAACAACAACAATAAACTCTAACTCCCTCCCATCTGGCATCCTGATCCCACATATTCTGAGCGTGTCAGACTCTAGAACAGAACTCTAAGCTTCTTGTTGGTGGGGATTGTACTTACTCACATTCGTCTCTGACACTGGGTGACAGAAAGCCAAGTTTGTATGTCAGCACATATGTACAGAGTGTGGCCTGAATTTAGGACAGACTAACTTCCAATTTCTTCTTATAAAAGTATATGTCTATAATGACGTCACATATATGACCTGTAAACCTCAAGATCAGCTTTACAGAAAGCTTGTTTTGTCTCTATTTCATAAAAGTAAAAGAAACCAATCAGTTATATGTTTGAATTCTAAAAAAATAGAATTTGGCTGGATGTTAGGATGTAATGAATGGCAATCTTACAGAACTCTGTTCTCCCTGCAAACCCTCTGGGGAGCTGTGACCATTCAGGACTTCTGCTGATGATCTATTGATTGATTGCCTTTGTTGCTATGCCAGACTGGGACTCGGCCCCTCAGGCAGATGATTGTTTATATTAATAGATTTTAGGTAAACTGATCCTGAAGGCAAATAAATGTGGGAAATCTGAGCTAAACAAGTACCTTTCCACAGACTCCCGGAAGCTTTAATATGCTACTACACCCTGGAGAGTGGATATATAGCATATCCCAATTTTTGTTATCAGTAGGACCCTTTGCTTGTAGATAACTCACAGAAATAATATTCTGTATAACTGGTTTGGGGATTTACTGGAAAGTGGACACTTCAAGTCAGGTCCAGCTCTGCACTGGAAGTGATCCAGGCCACTAAGAGCCCTGGCCATAGCAGAGGCATTGGATGGGTATTATAAGTGACTTTTTGTGAGTCACTGTGCCGCTCTGGGTTTCACCTTCTCTTTCTGAAACATGAAGTTAGATACACGTAGACAACATCTAAAGTCCTATCTGTAGTTTGATCCCTGTCCCTTGATAGGAAGAGACTACCAAATCAAAAGATTTTTTTTTAAATCTCAGAGCATCACATAGAAAAATCAGTTTTCTGTACTGATATAGCAATGTCTATGATTACTTCATTCCCTGCCTTTCCTCACCAACAGCCCACTTGGGAGGCCAGCTTAGGGCTTTGCTCCAACTTGTTAATGGAATAAAAGTCTAAATCTGAATCCCTGACTATTGGCTCCATCCTATTATTCCCACCTTTTCCCCAGCTATTCATTATCATTACACTGCTCTCCATGCTACAATAAACCATGTACCCTTCTCTTTCTGAAATTACTTCCTTCTGGACTTACTTCCTACTCTTCTGCCTCTGGTAAACACCCACTTACCTTTCAAAAGCCACAACATCTATGGATCCTACTCCATCTTTCCTAGTAAGAGTCACATGCCCTAAGAGACCACAACATATTGACAGTAATATTTCATGAGCTATACAGATTGCATAGTAGTTACACCACCACTGCCTACACAGTGCCCTCACTCATCAGGCTCTTGATCACTGTCCCTTGAGTTGAAATGAATATCAGTGTGCGTTTCTGGTTCCCTGGTCTGATGATCAAGGACATTCTGATCCCACAGCATCTGATGCTAGGACTCCCATTTCATGATATAAAACTAGCCTCTGGGCATCTATAATGCTGAGTGCCATGATAACAAAGAGACCAGGCATCAGGGAAATCCATTATATTACCATCTGAAATTTGAATACTGACTCAATGAGCAAAGAGTCTGAAAACAACAGGAGTTATTCATGAAAGCTACAGTGGTTTGACCACCCCAGTAGTGGAGTAAAACTAACCTGTGTTTTAATGTTTGTAACTGGCTTCCTGAAGCTGCAGGAACAACCTTAGTCCTTGTCTGTTTCAAAGCATTGCTTTCCACCCTCCTCACTGAGGCTATGAACTCCTGACAAATGAAAGCCAGACCACAGCCTGTATCTGCTGCCCCCAAAGAACTCTAACTAATGAAGGAGACAGGAAAAATTGTGGTAGGGAATGCACAGTTAGAACAATGAGGGTCCTGGATTTGCACATGAAACTGGTGATCTAACCAAGTCGAAGCACATCTCTCTCAAGTGGAGATATACCAATCTTATTCAAAAGGATGGGTAACCTGTAGTGATTAATACATTTTGTCATGTTGCATTTTTTTTCAATTAATGGATACTAAAAAGTTCAACTGCAAGTCTCTGGAGTGAAGCCAAAATTTTTGTCATAAATGATATCTTTGCATTGACTTAGGAAAAGAAACCAAAAGTATAATCCATAAAAGAAAAAAAAAGGGCTTTATCAAAATTGAAATCTTTTTCCTATAAAGGACACTTTCAATTGGATGAGAAAAACAAGCTACAGACTGGGAAGAATATATATTCTAATTACATATCTTACAGCAGACGTTTATCCAGAATATATAAATATCCCTTAAAACTCAACAATAAGAAAACAAACAATCCAATAAAAATAGGGGAAAGTTCTGAACAGAAATTTACCAAAGAAAATACACAAAGAAAAATAAGCACATGGAAAGATGCTCAGTATCATTAGTCATTGGGGAAAATAAAACCAGGGCACTCTTGTTAGAGTGGCTAAATAAAAATGAAGACAATGCCACGTGCTGATGAGGATGTAGAGCGACTAGAATTCTAATATGATGCTGGAACAAATGTAAAATTGTGCAACTACCTTGGAAAATGGTGTGGTAGTTTCTTAAAAAGTTAAACATGCTTACCAAATGACCCAATTATTTAGTCCCAGTTATTTAGCAAAAGAAAATGAAAATTTATGGTCACATAATAGCTCATACATGACTGTTAATAACCAGATTATTTGTTATTCATAACCAGCTGTCAAAAATTAACAATGACCCAAATTTCTGTCAACAGGGAAGGGATAATGAAATTGTGATCTTTATGTAGAATAGAATACTATTTAGCAGTAATAAGATGTAAAATATGACATGTGCGCCAACATGGGTGACTCTTAAACGCATTTTGCTCCATAAAAGAGTCCAGACCCAAAAGCCTGCACACTGTATATTCCCTCGATATGACATTCTATGAAAAGTCAAAACAAAAGGGACAAAAAACAGATCCACTTTTGCCAGGGAATGGGAGCATGAGAAGAGGGGAGGGGTGGCCACTAAGGGGCAGCAAAGGGGGATTTTTGGAGGTGGGGATAAAACTGTATTATGATGGATACAACTCTACCTTTATTCAGAACACATAGAACTGTGTAACACAAAGAGTAAATTTGATTACATGAAACTTTAAGAATGAATTTAGAAAAAATAGATACCTGTCTTTGAAAGCTATGGCATTTTTGGAGATAACGAAGGCTAATCTTTGTCCAAATAGAGCAAAAATTCAGAGAAATAAGTTACAAAATTTAGGAATTAGCAAGGATGGTGGAATATGGTCGACATCATTATACAAAGTACATATATGAAGACTTGAATTGGGTGTCAACATACTTTATATAAAAATAGAGATATGAAAAGTTGTGATATATATGTGTATTAAGAATGGTAATGCAAAAAAACCAACAAAGTACATGTATAAAGTCATAAATTGGCGTGAACATACTTTACATACAGAGATATGAAAAATTGTGCTCTATATGTGTAATGAGAATTGTAATGCATTCCACTGTTGTCATATATTTAAAAAATAATAAAATCAATAAAAAATAATTTTGATATAATATGGATGTTAAAAAATACAGAATTTGGAAAATCTGGAGACTTTCGCACACCATAATTAAAATAAAATACAATCACTTTTTTCAGATTTCCCAGATTTTAAAAACCATAAAAGTATACATGATTTGTTGAGTACCATTTTTATGGATGATCAAAAAAAAAATCCTTGTCTTCCTGTGGATTATAAACATACCCTCACTTTACCCATGTATCATTCAAGATAAAATATTTGAAATTCCATTTACTTGATCATTTCGCTTGGCTTTCTTTTCTTGTAAAGATTTTTCAAGATCAAAGAACAAGTCTGAAGTTTGTATCATTGGAAAGGATCTTTTATTGCACTTTCACTGAAGTGAAGCTGTTGTACTTTCTTTGGAATGAAAGTATTTCTTCATGGTAAAAGCTTATTGATCAGAGTCCCACATCTCCCCATTATTTTATGTGAAGCCAAACTCACCTTGCTTTAAAACAAAGTTAAAATCAATTTATACAAAGATGAACATGCTTCTGAGCATTCAAGGATAAATTAAAATCTCTGCTCACTTTGCATTAGTGAATAAATGTTATGGTTTTAAATCAACGGAAGAAAAATTGCTTCCTTAATGCAACATGTCCTCTCTTAGTGAAATTTGTAGGATGAAACGGAAGCAAGGCCTGGTGGATTTTTCAATTAGTAAGCAGTTCTGTTAAGGAGGACAAGCTTTAGGAATGTGTTTTCTGCTCCAAGTCACCTGATACACCAAGGCTTTCCAAACATATTGCATCTCAGCCCGGGATCAATCACACTTTGCCAGCCGATATAAATTCTCAAGTGTTTTAGGCCTCATGGGCCACTGGAGTCAGAGCAGCATTTATTTGTTACAAATATAACTTTCCTTCTAATGCATCCATTTCTGTTCCAGGGGAAACAGTACTGGAGGGTCTAAGGTATGAATCAAATCATTCTATAAGACAGTTTCATGCATTTTAGAAAAGAAAGATATGTATTCAGTCACATTTCTCATTTGTGTAGATAGAACCAAGTAGAGGTTTTTGAGAACTGCATTGATTTTTTTCTTCAGGTCACCTGGATAATTTTTGTCTGTGGGTATTCAAAGTAGTTTCTTTTATTTTTTTAAACTGAAAGTAGAAATCTGTGTCACTAAGTTATATCATTGTATCCCTGGCTAAGCAAGAAGGTCTAACCATCTAGATATTGTCCCACCACTGGGAACCCCAGGAAGGACTCTCAGGAGGCAGATGTTCAGTTCATACCTTCAACAAAGACTAAACCCAGTGCAGTGGCAAAGACTTCATCTGCAGTTCTGCAGGATTCCCCACCACACACACAAAAAAATGCTAGTTGGTGTGAGTCCCTACAACCCATTTCCTGCCTATTCTATACTTTTAAGAGATAATCCTAACAGCTGACATTTATTGAATGCTTTTTCTGTGGTAAGCACTTCTAGTACTTGACAAGTATTTTTCCACTTAATCCCCCCAATAACACCAGAGAGGTGAATGCTATTGTTATTCCCTTTTACCACTGAGAAAATCATTCCTGAGGTTAAATAATGTGCCCAAGATCCAAACGTTGGTAGGTAATGGGGTTCAGGATGAGAAATCCCAGGAATGCAGAGCTGACTCTAAGAGCCACCACACCATATTGCCTATGAAAAATGGCCCAAATGAAAAGAAGTCTGAACACTATATGAAGAAGGAAGAGAAAGAGAAGAAAGAGGAGATGTTGAGTTCAATGACCAGGAGAAAAACCAATATCACAAAGCCTTTCTTTCAAGCTTAGCATAGTTATGTCCTGTTGTACCTTGGTGTGAGGAAGTCATCAGGGGAGCCATCACTCGGTGATCTTCTCTAAGAATTCATTTCATCCTACTCTGATCCCTTCATATTACTCACGAGGATGTGATGGATAAGCTCTCCCTGGGCCCCATCCTGCAAGGCTGGAGTAATGCTCTACATCTGATCCAAGAAAACATGGCTTTCTTGACCTCAAACCTCCATGATTCAATTTCTCATTGCTGTGGGTTGCTTTCTGGCTGCCACAGAAGCAGGAAACATAGTTTGTTCAATGCTGCACCATCAGGAGACAAACCTCTGATTAAAAGAGAGGGTCACGGTGTGTTGTTCCCAGCAGGCAACTACTAGTGGGAATTCTGACTTTCCCATCCCTCCCTTGACGCTTCCTGGCAACACCAGCTTGAGAGAGTCTGCCTGATGTCAGGCTGTTGTGGACACTTTATCCTCGAGGTGCTCAGGGACTAAAGAAAGAGCATGCCAATTTGTTAGAGTCTGCAAACAAGTCTGGATGGCGCCTGGAAAAATGCCAGAGGGAGTGGTTTGTGAAGTAACTCCAGCGAGCCATTAAGTGTGGAGATTCCTTATTGGTTGACTGATGTATTTAGTTTATGCTAATTAAGATAAGCTGTGCAAAATGTATAAATACCTCTGTTGTCCTACAATAAACGGCTCCTACTCCTGCTGTATCAATCTACACAAGTTGTTCGTCACCCCCCGGGTTATTTTGCTGCAGCCGGACCGCGGCACCAACTTTAAATCCACTTGCAGAGTAAATGATACAGAAATCCAACTTAGGCAGGGATTTGTACTCAAACGAATGAAAATTTAAATTGAATCCATGAGTTTCATTGGCTCAGGAAAGACAGAGAAGCCAAGAGGCAAAGGGCTCCACCCTCTCTGGACCCTAAGGCCAAGTCCCTTCAGGATGGGTCCCAGACAGTTTTCTCTGAACATGTGCTTCCCAGACATTCAATTTCATGGACTGGTAAAATGACCAAAAACATGAGAATGCATCTAGTACCAACGATTTATTTTGCCTAGTAAGGGCACCAAAGCAAGCGAATCAATTCCCTATTTTTTTTATTTGCCTTCATATCATAATTAAGAAAGAAATGTTTTAATAGCAAAAAGAAATTACGTTCAAGAACATTTTGATACCAAAAATGTCATGAAGTCAAAGAACACAGGAGACAGTCATTCTTGTCTTTACATATGAAAAATAATACACTTTCTTTATTTTATTATTTTTGTCAAAAACCAGTGCCACAGCCCAACTCTATGAAACCACTGCTCTAATATAGTCTAACCCACTCAGAACTGATATTCTTTCAGACTCTTGGGTGATCAGAAGAAAAACAACAACTCCAGTGTGTTCAAGTGTGTGGAATAATCCAGGGGTCATCTCAAAGGAGGTTTGGAAACATCCATACAGTGTCTCAATTCTTTTTTTTTAATATATTTTTTGGTGGAGTTGGACACAATATCTTTATTTATTTTTATGTGGAGCAGAGGATTGAACCCAGTGCCTCACACGTGTGAGGCAGGCGCAATACCAATGAACTACAGCCCCAGCCCAGTGTCTCAATTCTTTCTAGCACAAATAACCTAAAGACTGGGTATGAGTCCAACCACACAACACATACTACTTGCTGTGTGAACTTTGACAAGTAACATAACTTCTCTGGACCTCAGTCTCTTCATCTGTTAAACAGGGTGAATAATGCCTCCTCACCCTGGAGGAGCCTGAGATTATGAGTGAAAGCCTGGCTCATATTCATGGCCAATTCCTGGTTCCTGGGAGTTTCCCCTCCTCTGCTCCAGGGTGGCACACCTGCCTATGTCTCAGGAGTGAGGCCTATTTGTCTTACCAGGTATTTGTGTTATGGGCTTGGGTGAACAAAGAGATGAGAAGAAACAGAGAGTCTGGTGGTGGGGAGCAGAGACTCAGCAGTAGCTCACTTGGAGCAAGAATCTGTGGAAGTCATTCTTCTGTTCCCTGAATTAGGGCCCCAACCATCTGCATTGCCCTTCGCCACAGTATTAAGAGGAGAACTTTATGCTTCCCCCTTCATGAAACAAATCCTCTAGCCATTTACATTTTCTCAATCCCTCAACTAGGAGTGATCTCAAGAGTTCTTTGACCTTGTATGGACCTGACACTGTTCCTCAGCCCCCTCCTTTCTCCTTTCTTCCAACCAGCTGTGATCCCATGATCCACCATTACAGTGACATTACTCCCACTCTGTCCTTGCCTCCATCTCCCACTGGAGTGCTCACTCACCAAATTTCTGAACGTTATTAGATACAACTCTCCATAAATGTTGAATCTACATCTGCACAATCTCTTTTAAAAATACTGTCTTGCCAATGATCTCACTAGAATTTATGGTCTCTGTCTTCAAGGGAGCTGGTAATGCTGATCAAAGATCTGTTACATGTCCCTGGCCCAGCCTACCCCAAACTGTCCTAGACAAACATCTTCATCATTCCAAGGCCCTCCAGCCCCTCTCCCGACAACCTCACATCTTCCCCCTTTCTCCTAGATGTCCAAACCTTCCCTTTACTCTCAGATAAAGACCTCTCATTCCATCTCAAAGAGCAGAAGAAACCAGAAGAGAACCCCCACACACTCTCACCAACTCGTTCACTTTTCTGAGCCTGTGGCCAGACACTGTTTCTCTTCCTGCTTTGGTGGATAAACTATATTTCAGCCTTCAGACTCTGGCTCCAGGAAGATTCAATATCAAGTCCTGTTCCTGACACCATGGCACATATGATTTCCAACAGAAGACAGGTAAGCAAACAAATAATGATGATAAGATTCACACTTCAGGGGCTGGGATTATAACTCAGCAGTAGTGCACTTGCCTCATGCATGTGAGGCACTGGGTTCGATCCTCAGCACCACATAATAAATAAATAAATAAATAAATAAAATAAAGATGCCGTGTTCATCTTTTAAAAAAATCTTTAAAAAAAACCAAAGATTGACACTTCATGAAGGAGAAGTCTAAAGAGCAGATGGAACCCCAGAGAAAGAGCTTTGGGTTTGCTCACATGAAGGGCTGAGGCAGGCTTTGCATTTATGTTGATGTAGAAGAGAAGTGGCCATGTTGGGTAGAACTGCTGTTAGGTGGAAAAAGAAAAGGGGAAAGGGAAGGGGGTGGGAGTGAAAAGGAGGTGGCAGGGGATTAGCAAGGATGGTGGAATGTGATGGACATCATTATCCAAAGTCCACGTATGAAGACTCGAATTGAGTGTCAACATACTTTACATACAGAGATACGAAAAATTGTGCTCTATATGTGTAATAAGAATTGCAACTCATTCTGCTGTCATGTCTTTTAAAAAAAGAAAATCAATAAAAAAAGAAAAAATTTTAAAAAAGGAAAGCCTCATTATCAAAACCCTGCAGCCTTAGACATGCCTACCCTTAGACATCAAATAGGTAAAAAAAAAAATAAATCAGAGTGTTAACTTGATGAAAAGTAAGCCATTAACTAACAGCAAACATCTTTTCACAGTCTCATCTTTGTTTTTTTAAGGTGTTTATCACCAACACAGAGAATCCCCCTGCAGATGGCAAACAATACCCAAGAATTCATAAGGAGGTGGGAACCATGCATGGCATCTGGGTTCTAGTTTCTGCCCTGCCATTAAGTGGGTGAAGCTCTGGACAAGTCACCCACTCTCTGGACATTAGTTGACTTATATATAAAGCAAAGAGTTTGGATGTAATAACATGAATAGAAATATCTACAGTCATTCTAACCTCTAACACTCTGGATGGCCACCAAACAAATCATATTTTTTTAAATGATGGAAATGGAAGGAGAATACTTAGAACTTTGAATTACAGTGATGTAGCAATGATGGCCATCGACTGTGACCCTTTGCTGAATGTCTTAGCAATGCAGTTAAGCTCCTTCTTATTTTTTTTTAAAGAGAGAGAGAGAGAGAGAGAGAGAGAGAGAGAGAGAGAGAGAGGAGAGAATTTTTTAATATTTATTTTTCAGTTTTCAGTGGACACAACATCTTTATTTTATTTTTATGTGGTGCTGAGGATCGAACATGCCAGGCAAGTGCGTTACCGCTTGAGCCACATCCCCAGCCCAGCTCCTTCTTACAAACATTTCTAATGTGCTCTTGTAAAATCTTATCAGATCTTCAAATCAAATATTGGCAGATTCCTGCTTTCTCTTTATAAGACAGGAAAGTGTGTTGTATGGATGGTCTATGGTAGCCTTCTTGATATATAGCTTTAAAGCTGAATTGATATCACTTTGCCCCACTGAGTGACTTGAAACTCTCATTAGCAGAAAGAACAGCCAATCTTTATTAGTTAGCCTTTTTTTTTCCTTCTGATAAAATGTCACATTTAGGATGAACATTACATCAGTCCAGCCTTAATGCCTATTTTGTAGCCTTGCCCATTATGTTTGCTCAGTTTAACAACTTCATATTGATGCTCTTATGTCACTCATTTGTCCTTAGGATTCAGGGACCAGCCTTAGACCACCAGCTGGTGAGAATACTCACAAATGTCCTTCTTTCTGAGCTCCCAGAAAACTCAAACTGAAGCTCTCTTTCTGCATCAAAAAAATAGCAATTGAGGATATTGTTTCCTTCTTCAATCAAAATCCACATCCTCAAGAAGATGATCAGCTATGCAATTAATAATACTTGAGGCAGAAAGTGGTTTGCCCTCCTCTTGTGACGTTCTCATCCTGCAGAGGTAATAGGACATGATTCTTAAAGAATGACCCACTAGACCAAGGAAGAATTTGTAGTAATAACTCACATCAGCTGGGTATTTACTGGGTGCCACATACTGATTTGACAGGTTTTTATGTATTTACTCACTTAGCTCTCATGATACCTTATAAACTAAATATTTATTATTATTATTATCATCATCATCATCATCATCATCTTATTTTACAAATGAGGCTCAGCCATACTAACATACAGTTAGCAAATGGCAGAGCCAGGATTCACATGGGAACTATCTGGTAATAGCACTCACACTGAAAACACCAGGCTGTGTTGTCTCTTAAGGTACTCCTCATCCATGAGTCCATGTTCCTGCCTTTCATAGTGCTGAGTGCTATGTTTTATTACTAGTTCAATTTCAGCTTCCACTAGACCATGAGCTCCAAGGCATCCATATACCATGCACTATGTCTAGCATATCCTGAGTGCTTGGTAAATATTTGTTGAGTTGAACTGAAAATGGCTTCTTTGCTAGATTCTCAGGACTGAGCAAATGCATGATAACAGTTGCGAAGATCAGAGTAGAACAACTGACTCGATTGTGGTGAATGTAGCTGCCATTCATCACTGTTTGTACTCATAGAAGCTACTTTATAAAAATTCCCAAAGAACCTTTCCCTTCTACCCCATACTCCTTTTCACTTCAAAACCCATGAATAAACCTCCTCCTGCAAAACACAGCCCACGGGTCTCCTTCCTTTTTCTAGGGAGTCAGGGGACACAGGCAGATGGAGGGACTCCTGCTTCCATTCTCCCCACCCTACTGGCTTTCTTCTCCCAGCTAGCATCAGCCCAACCACAAGGATCAGATTTAGCCCTCCCAAGTTCACTGCCAATCTGTTGGTGCAGACACACATTCCTGGAGGACCTTCAAAGCAAGGAAGCTGGGTTACTGGGAATCAGCTTGAATCTATCAGTCTCAGGCCAGCTGGAGCCGGCCAGTCTCAGGAGATGGTAACCCAGCAACCAGCCAGGTCCTGCAGGTATCCTTCACAGGAACCTTTGCCTTGGAATTACCTGACTCCCTTTCTATCACAGCCTGCAAAGGGTTGAAGTAGTGTTGAAGCTGGAGATGGCCCTGGTCTAGCGCATGTGTATTTGTGGGATCCTGCTCACTAAACCAGTTTTACCATCGCTCAGCCAAAATCCACTGTGACTCCAAGGGCTAAAAATGAGCTAAATCTTGCTTCCAAAAATGCCAGGAGAGCCCACCTAGGGGAGTCTCATCACCCTCATAATAGCAGCAACATCTCAGAATTGACCATAGAATTACTAACCTTTCTAAGAATAGCTTCCAAGACTTAAGAATAGTTACCATTTATTGAGCACATAATGTGCTGGGCATAGTGCTAAACATCTTTCTTTTTTTTTTTTAAACATTGAGATTTTAGTCCATAAACATAACATTTACTTTTTTTTTAAAGAGAGAGAGAGAGAATTTTAATATTTTTTTTTAGTTCTCGGCAGACACAACATCTTTGTTGGTATGTGGTGCTGAGGATCGAACCCGGGCCGCACACATGCCAGGCGAGCGCCCTACCGCTTGAGCCACATCTTTCATCTAAATATCTTTCAAATGTTATTTTATTAAAGATGTAGTTATTATTCATGCCCTTGTTAGAGATGAGAAAGCTGAGAATCAGAGCTATTAGTTAATTTGCCCCAAATCACACAGCTAGTGAGGATTCAGTTATTGGATCCACAACAACTAACAACACAACCAAGAAAGACCTTGCTCTCCTCACCTGTCAAGTAAAAGAACAAGCCAGCCTTGACAGATTCAAGGGCATCAAAGGAGATAAGTAAAGTGAAAGTGCTCCGAAAATTACCAAGTGGGTTATTTAAGGTGGAGCATGAGAAATTCTCCCATTTATACCATAATTTATTTCGGGGAGAAATGTCACATTTTCTATGTCCTCAGAACATAAAGAGCTCTCAATAAATGAGCATTAGATGAATGAGTGAATAAACAATTGCTAAATGAAGTTTCAGATGTGATTGTAAGTGTCCCTTGCAGAACAAACGGTTTTATAATCAGTTTTAAATTGTTTTTTTTTTTTTCTTGAAGCCCTTGTGGAATTCAGTGTCTCTACCTAGCCTCTGAGGAAACTGCACCACCTACAAGGATGAATCTAAGACACTGTCTTTCTGGTTCCCTGGGAAGAGGTGTGTGTTACTCCACTGTGCAAAGGTCAGAAGAGCAAACACTTCATTTGTCAGGAACCCAAAGAAGATAACACCAATGGTTTTTTAAAATTATTTTTCATCATAGCTCAGAGTCTCACTTTTGATATTTTTCTGATTCATATGTACACACCCACACTTACATAGAGATTAGATGATGGTGATAGACATTTGCATATACTTTCAGAACAATTATGCATGGAGGTGGAGAAACCCTTAATACTGGACTCATGGAGGAATATGGAAAAAGTGGAAAAGGTGGCTTTGTGTTCAGTCCCATGAAAGGCCACCTGCTCTCTGACCTGCCATGATCTGCCTGGCAGGAATGTTGCAGTTGGCTACCGTTGGAGGAACCTCTTGGACACACTGCCTCCAACAGCCAACAGCAATGGGAAATCAGCCCGAACTGGCAGCCAACTCCATCCACCCCAATGTTTAGCAAGTGAATCCAGGAGTGGAAATCTGCCAATTTAAATGGAGCAGTCCTCTGTGTGTGCTGTTCCCTTTGAATGTCTGTAAAATAATCCTGACTTCACATCTCTTATAGCGTTGTGGTTGATCTGGTATGATGGGAGAATGGAGAGACATAAGCAGCCAATTCTGGATGAAGAAAGCATCTCAGTAGGTAACTGAAAATCAAAGATAATGTTCCCAGCTGGTTTGGGGTTGAGGAGTAGTACCAGGAGAAGAACCACACATCTCTGATCTCAAAGGAGACCCAGAAGATGAGCAGATGGGTGTGAAAGAATGATCCTCACCAGCTGGGTGATCCATGTGTGGAAAATTGGGAGTTAACTGTACTCACTCTTTGCCAAATGGCATTTGTTACAGCTACCCAGTATCACATGTGACCGACGAGACTTGCTAGAGTTTGTAAACATCCTGGAAGGACAATGAAAAAAGTCTCCATTGGAGTTCTGTCTGTATATTCCTTATAAAAGTAAATGTTCTCTGATTGGAGAGTTGGGGGAAGGAACAGGAAAAGAGAAGAACGGTGAAATGAAACCAACCAAACTATCCTACATACATATATGAATATACCACATGTATATCCTATGTATATATATGAATATGCCTCTTTATATATCTATAATGCACTCATTTAAAATAGAAACTAAGTAAATAGAAGAAAGGCCAGTATAAGAGAGGAAAGGGAACAGGGGGAGGGAGTAGGAAGGGAAGGGGGAAGTATTCCGGATTGAATTGGAGTAAATTATAATCCATGCATGTATGATTGTGTTGGAATGAACACTGATATTATGCATAACATAATGCATTAATAAAATATTTTTTAAAGTGAATAAATGATGTGTTAGTACAGACTTGTGACTCATTTTCAAGCTTTGGCTCAGCTAAGTGCTATCTCAGGCAGGCCATATGGAAGGACAAGTACCAGCATTTGAAAGTAATTGAGGATATTTTTATAAGCTTGTAACCCTTGCTGTCCCCAATTCTACTCACAATCAACAGTTTACATAAAAACAAATGAACAAATAAACTACTGGGAGATGATTAGCTCTGAAGCATGAAGTGTAAACAGCCTTGGTTCCATACACATACTAATTGCTTGTCACTGATGCAGCACAGGGAGAGGACCCATAGGTTAGAACAATTATGGCTGGAGAATCTGGTAAGATTATGTATGTGACATGATATTATAGTCTGTAAAGGACTGTACACATATATACAGGAAGTTATTTATAGAAATAATAGATACTGTCTACTCTGTCTCTTCTCACTCTGTGATTGCATGGCCTTTCCTTTACCTAACAGCACAAACACAGATGTGGGCTCTCCAAGATGACACAAGAGAGGCTACTTTTCTGCCTGTCAATTTACCCTCCTCAGGCTCTCTTCCTTCTTTAGGATTTTCCCCTTCTCCCCAGAACTACATAGAATCCACAGGCTTTTCCACAGCTCAGAAGTCCTCCTACCTCAGGGCAGTTCCTCCCAAGCCTGCCCTCTCCTCTGTAACTCTGCCCAATCTATACTTATTTGCGATAGCTTTTCTGGACTGGAGCCTTAGTTAATTGTGTGCTTGCTTACCAATAACAAAGACTAGGTTGTAGACGTGGTAAAGTCATTATATATTCTCTGCAAATCTGTTTTGTACAAGAGTTAAATTGAGGGTCCTTTTGCACACAGGATGACAATAGGAGGACAGGACAACAGCAGGTTCCTGCCAGGTGTGAGACAGAAGACCTTGACTTCTCTGGGATTGTTCACAGCTTGGGTATCATAATAAGTTATCACCTGGCTCTTATCCCTGTTTTGTTTTGTTATTGTTGTTGTTTTGTCCACATCTGTGACTATCTGATGATTGTGGGAAAGTCATTTAATATCTCCAAGTCTGTTTCCTAATTCGTGAAATGGGAATGTAAATGGTCTCTGACTCATAGGGTCACTCTGAAGATGAAAACAGATAGTTCTTGTAAAATGCTCAGACATTGCCTGCCATATACTAAGTACACAGTACGTACTAGCCATTATGACCCTGTGTGTTATAACACAGGAATGCAAGTTCTACTATCTTCCTGGGCTTCTGAAAGTGGGGCCTTCAGAAAATCCTAGGGCAGGATGGATGCTTATAAGCAAGTAGGCTAAAGAAATGTGCTTGTTCCAACTTTCGATGTGCAAATAGAACTCAAATTGTCTTTCACCAGTACTCTACGGCTATATTAAAACTGACAATTACAATAGCAACCTCAATTTGTGAAAGATTTAATTCTGCAGGCAGTGTCTCACTTAATGACATTAATGCAATGAGATGAGGGGCCAAAAAAATCAAGTTAAGTTCCTCCAACTCTTTCCAAGTTATGGATATCTGAGAACCAGGACCCAGGATGCTTAAGATCATGCCGTGAGGCCTCAGAAAAACATGTCAATGTCATCCTTTCTCATACTACACAGGGCTGTTTGTGGAAGTTCTGTAAGTGAGCACCCATTTCCATATTCCATACTTGTTCCTCAAATCATACCTGAAAGTTTTAAGAGTGCTCTTTTTTCAAATAAATTCACCCAGAAGCTTCTCTTGAACAAACCCAATTGATACCCTGAATGATCACAAGCTCATGACCAACTTGGTAAGGTATCCTAGGTTACTCATAGTATTGCTTGCATTTGGCTAAATATGAGTTTTTATTTTCCTCAAAGAGAAAAGGATGAAGCTTTAAAAGTAAGTAAATAAAGTATAAAGAAAAAGCAAAGAAAACAGAAATGAAAGCAAATCATTTCAGGCATGAGACTTAAGCAAAGGGAAAGAATGCCTTGGTATGTTTTCAGTATAATACGTAGCACCTTTTTTGACATATTTGTCTGCCTTCTTGGCAAACCTCATCAGCAGAACTCTTACCTGCCATTTCTTCCAAGCCTCTACTCCCAGGTTAATGAGAACACTATTAATTAAACATCCCATCAGTTTAAATTTAATTAGTCATTATGTGTTCATGAGTATTCTTTCAGCAAATGTTCAGAAGGGAACCTCCTGGTTTCCCTTTCTGCTTCTCTCCTAGGGTACAGTTAATTGTGTGAGAAGAAGGGGTCTTAATCCCCAGCCTCTTACTGGAAAGAAGGAAACTCCTAGCCCCATGTAGTCCTGGACTGTATGCAGGTTGGTGCTGGAGTGATGGTCCTGTCCCACCTCATGGGTGCTTCTCATCCTCATCCTGTGGTTGACTTAAGTCATGACTTAATCTCTTGGCTCAGGCAAGGCCTCAAGGAGTCCTTGAATAATGTGGCCTCTCCTTGACTCCTGCTAACTGCAGACCTGTGTCAGCCGCAGCAGGGCTGTCTTGCCTGCTATGGCAGATTAGCAGGTCTGCTAGCCATCAACTCAGCATCCATGGTCCATTGGCATTGACATCATCCTGGGAAGTTGAACTCCAGGGCTCTGTTCCATCTGACCCTGTGACTTAAGTGATCATAGCCTGACTTTGGGCTGTTGTTGGTAGAGAACTATCCTAAAAGTTCAGCTCTTTCCTGAGTTGTCAATGTTGGTTATTTCTTAGGAAGCATATCAACTACTCTCCAAACTCAAACTCCAAGAAGGTTTTTATGTCATTAGCTTACAGGCCCCCTGACTTTGCTGTCAAAGAAAGAAAGATTATCTTCTTACTAGGGGGAAAAAACTACAATCCCAGTCTTTCAGGAATGGTTGCTGACATACAAAGATGGATGGAGTGAAAGTGCAGAGGAATAAAGTAAATCCTCATCATAATAGTTAACTTGGTTTTCAGGACTGTTGTTCTGTTGCAGAATCCTATTTGCATGGGAGAAGTTAACTATTACCTCCAGCTTTCTCTTTATAATCTTCTGTAATTATTTCTCAAACCCTTCTGCATCTCTGCATATTGGTAAGGAACTCAGACAAAGGACATTAATAATTTTTATTACTATCTCCATTTGGGCTGTATATTTATTTCCAAAATTGTCCCCAAATATTATGTAAGAGCTTCTTTCCCAAATGAATTCAGCCAGAGGTGGTGCGCCCATTTTAAATATATGAAAATCCTGTATTCCAAGCACATCTACCACGTGGACCAGATGCTTTGAAAACAGAGGAAATCTCACCATTCATTCCAATGCTATAAAATAAAATTCAGAAAGAAGAAGAGTAAATGTTCATTAGTATTCATTATCACATGTTGGCATGAAAAAATATTTGATTTGATCTAAATGAATTATGAGGGTTAAGCAAATAAAGGACAAAAATTCTCCCTGGAGCAGGAGATGCTGCAGAGAAGATATGCAAGTTCTCCATGCAGGGCAGAGCCAAGAGCCTTAGGTACATAGGTGACTGCACTCAGTCAGTGGTGACCTGGGTTAGAGCTGTTGTTTAAATAAATCGAGAAATATTAACAATACCCAGGGAAAACAGAAGGATGCCAGCAGCTATGTTCAAACGTTAAAAAACAGAAGTCATTTGAAATATGAAATTCATTTTCATGAGCAAAGCCCAGGGAGAAGACACGAAGCCACAGAGGCAGCTGGGAGAGTCGGGGCAGGGCCCTGTTTGCTAACAGGCTAGGCTGGTGACGGGAGCTTTTGCTGGCTGTCAGATCATTTTCAGAGACAGCAATTCATGTCACACTAATAGCTCAGTCTATAATTAGGTGTATTTATCTCTGTCTCTATGGTCTGTCTCTTTCCTTCCAGTGCTTGGTTTCCTCCAAGAACAAATAATCCCAATGAGTTATGCCTCTCCAGAGTGGCAAGTGGGAGTACGTGTTTGCTGAAAGCCCTGCTATCAAATGGTCTAAGTGCAGTCTTCTATAGTCCAGTATGTGGGTAGAGACTATCCTCATGGGAAACAGTCTTCTGTGCTCATCAGAAATGTCAGAGAAGCCAAACACACTCTTGTCTCTGCCACAAATTTGCAATGATTGGGTTATTTTTGAGTCTCCCTGTATTAGGTGAAAGGAGTAAACTTTGCAATTGACCTCAAGACTGCTTGGAAACATGATCAATGATCAAGATTAGCCAATTAACACTTTTGAAAATATTTGAGAAGGCATGAAATCTACTGCAGATTGAACAGCCTGAGAGTAGCTATTTGCTTTTCTCCTTTTCCTTATTTCAGCATATTTTGCAGCTCAAGAAGGGAGACATCCTGATCAGCTGGACGGATTCATTATGCATGAGCTGCTAAGGTAACTGTGGAAAGTTGGGTGGCCTCGCCTCTTTCTGGGCTTGGATCACTTGAGCTTCTGGGTTTGTGAGTGAGATTCCTGGTAGGTCCTCCTGCCAGGAAATTGATGTAAAAAAGGCCACCCTTTATACTTTTCTAATTTTCTAGGAAAGCAGAGCAATCAGCCCAGCTGCTGCCAGACTTCTTGCTCCCAGGGAAATAATGTTCATAAGCAAATAATGCACATTGTCCAAATTCCAAGGTCTCCACTGAAGTTTTACACCATTCCTATAGCAAGTGGGGATACCTTCCAACCCAGGCTGCCAGTCATCAGAATATGCAATCATTATTAGCTGTTTCAGATAGATGCTTTCTAGAAACAAAAATGGGTTTTCATTTAAAAAAAAATAAGAAACAAAAACCACCACAAGTATCTTTTTGTTGCTTATATTATTATAACAATATCTCATTTAGTATTCAGAACAATCCTAAAGATTATATCCCTACTTTCTAAATATGATAAGAAAACTGATGCACAGGGAACTTACATTACTGGTCCAATGACCTGCTGCTAATATGAAGCTTCATTGGGATTCAAATGCTGATCTGTTCTGTGTAGAGCCTATACTTCTAGTTTGTCATACTGTCCCCCAGTCTTGGTTCTTGCTTACTACCTGAACAGGTGCCTGTTCTAACTGAAACAGAAAGATACTTGCACTGAATTTTGTTTACTGATATAGGAGAATAAAGAGTTAGTAATTTATTTGTATTTCATTAATGTGTGGCCCCTATCACTTATCCAGATTGCTGGCTGTTTTCAACCCTTCTTGGGGTGGGTGAGAGACAGATTATGTGTGTGTGTGTGTGTGTGCGCGCGCGCGTGTGTGTGTGTGTGTACACATATTTGTATATATATAATTATAACATATAAATGTGCCATATATAAAATGACAATCATCAACATAAATTAAAAAAAACGTGTTTAGATGGACACTCAGGTCCATGACTCACAAAATTTCATACTCAGAACCACTCTCAGCTTTTAGTATTCGTTTTGTAGAATCAGGTCATATGCCATCAATTTCATGAGGCTTAAAATTTCTAAATTTCAATTGACCGTCAGACTATCTCAGAGACTCCTGATATTGAAGTCAAGCTTGGCTGAACACATCAACTGAAAAATCCTGATAAAGCTGTGCACATTCACTACACTCTACTGTACCTAAATGAGACTTCCTGTGCATGATAGGTTCTCTCTCATTTTTCATGGAACTCTAAAGCTGGATGGACAGGAAATGCAAAAGTCAAGCAGCCTAAGAAATGTATCTAGGACAACTGCATTGGCCTGCCCTATTACATTTTTTTTTTTATATACTGGGGATTGAACTCAGGGGGCACTCAAACACTGAGCCACATCCCCAGCCCGATTTTGTATTTTATTTAGAGACAGGGTCTCACTGAGTAGCTTAGTGCCTCACTTTTTGCTGAGGCTGGCTTTGAGCTCACGATCCTCCTGTCTCAGCCTCCTGAACTGCTGGGATTACAGGCATGCACCATCCTGGCCCCTATGACATCTTTACCATAGGTCTTCACAAGTTGCAAAACAGACCTGTTTGAATGTCATTTCCAATTCTTTTTCCTCTTATTCTATATCAACAAAAGGATAGACAGCAAAGGATAATACTCAGAAAAGGAAAAAAATAAAAAAAAAAAAACTAAGTAAGTGGCTCTCCCAATATGGTTGCGTCCCTGTTCCTTAATCTTTTGATTTGCCTGCTAACGCTCAGGTTCCTAGCCCTCACACAAGACTTAATGAATTAGAATCTCTGAGGGAAGCCCAGGAATATAAATTTTAATAAGCTCCTGAGATGATTCCTAAGTCATCTATAATTTGGGGATAAGTGAAGAAGTCAGTAAGCTCTGTACTAATTCCCTAAATTAATTAAGATAAAAAATTTAAAAACATAGAGACACAATTAGTGTCAGTGCTTAATGTTTTTTTTCAAGAATAATGACTTAGTTTCATAAAAATGACATGTGCTTAATATTTATAAAAAGGTAAATGAAAAAAGTTGATCTTATTGGAGTTGTTAGTACAACAGTGGTTACCAGAGGCTAGAGAAAGTAGGGGATGGGGAAGGGAGGGAAAAGTTTATCAATGGGTACTGAGTTGCAATTAGATAGGAGCTAGAGTTCTGGTGTACTACTGCAAAATAGAGTGACTATAGGTAACAATAATGTACAGTGTATTTTTAAAGCTAGACAAAAATTATTTTGAATATTTTCACCATAAAGCTAGACAAAAATTATTTTGAATATTTTCTATCTCACCATAAGAGATAGATATGTTTACACTAATTTAAACATTATGCAATCAAAACATCACATAGTGCCCCATAAATATGCACAATTTTATGCATGAGTAACAAACAAATAAAGTAAAAATTTAACTGAGAAGATGAAGAAATATATGTTCGTGAATTAGACCATGGAACTCAATATAATATAGATATTAATTGTTTCAAGAATTATTTACACATTTTATTTAATTCTGACAATATCCCAGGGATATTCTTTAGACATATAGACAATAGATTCTAAAAACAATGTGTAGAAAGGCAAAGAAACTAGACTAGTTAAATACTTTTGATAAAGAAGAATAAAATTAGAGGATTCATACTACCTGATTTCAAAGTTTACTATATAGCTACTGTCATCAAGACAATGTGGTATTGGAAGATGGATAGATATACAGACTGAGAGTCCATAAATAGGCCTTACTAGTGCAACTTACTAACTTTTTGAAAAAGGTTCAAAAAGTTTAAATCGAGAAAGAAGAATCTTTTCAACAAATAATACTAGAACAACTAAACATTCATAAGTAAACAATAACGAGACACTCTCCTTGCTTTGCTTCACTTTCCTTTATAGAACATTTTTGCTACATTGAATATCATATTGAGTTGTCCATTGTCTATCTCCTAATAGTAGAATGAAAACCCTATAGGACATGGACTTGGTTTTGTCTTCCTTTATTTATATCTTCATAACCTACAACATCTATTACATAGAGTGTATCCATTCAATAAATGAATACAGAAGAGGAAAGGAAAAAGCAACAAGTCATTCATTCTCAGGGCTAAGAAATAATCATTGTGATAATTTGATATACACCACACATAAAAAGGAGGGACCACTTAGAAAGAGGGTTTTGGAGATCTACAAGGGAATTCCTTAAGTTCCCTTGAGTTTTGGTAAGTGAAAAATCTATGAGACTTGATAAAGAACTGGAAATCATGAACATTCACAGTTGACCCTCCATATGTGTGGGGGTATCTGCATCCATGGATTTAACCAGCTATAGATCAAAGACATTCATAAAAAGTCACACCTCTACTAAACATGTATGGACATATTCTATAAACAATCAGTCTATCAGAGTGATATGAATTTTCCTTGACTTCATTCTCCTTTTCTGTATTTTTTTGGGTAATAGTTGGAAAATTCTGCCTTCCTTTTTTTGTTGTTGTTTTTTGGCCTGAGGATTCTGCAGTTAGTAAGTGGGAAGAGTCTGGCTAAAGCTGAGTCTAGTCCTTGAGAAATATTGATAAAACACTCTGTCCTAGAGTTCAATCTATCCAGACAGGGTCTGTCCCACTTCAAAGAATTTCACTGGACTTAAGCTTGATTTATCCAAGACATAGGATCTTTATAAAATGGTGTAATATACCAAATACTCTAAAACAAAGTTAAGTTGTCCAGTAACAAAGCTATGAATTATATATGAACAAAAAGTTAATAAGATAGTAGGATATTTTTCAAATAACTGAATTGAAGGCTGAACACTGATGAACCAGAAAGACTCAATAGTAGGCAAAATGACTAGAAATGAAAAGTGAGTTCTCAGATTAAATGAAAGGCCTAAAGTCAATGACAGAAGGTCTATTAGGTAGAAAAGAATGTCCCCATAGCCATTTGGAAAGTCTACTGAAAGTATAGAACACAGTACATACAGAAAAGAAATAATGCATATACTTTGAGACTTAATGAACTGGAAACATATGAAAAAGAAAGTTGTAAGTCCTTGAAAACTGCAAACATCAATGGTATTGTAATCAAAGATTTGAGTGAGTTGGCTAAAATAAATCATCTTTTGAACTACCAGGGAAAACATTGTAAATTTGGGGCAAATTTTCAAAGGGTGACAAAGCTAAGCTATTTCTTTTATCAAGAGTTGCCAACTTTATCACAACTTCTTATGGTAAGCAAAGAAAAGGAATGCATAAAATATATAGTTGAAAATTGGAATCCATCTAGAGATTAGCTAATTTTGTTGGCATCCACAAAAGAAGCAAAATTGAGGCAAATATTGATTCCTCCAACATTTGACATTGTAAAGATGTAATTGGAAAAAGAGCTCATTTGACAGTGTAAAATACTTTTTAATTGGGAAAGCATCCTTGCTAAGTGTCTTTGGTTATGTGAGCACCAGCTTCAAGTGGTTGGATAAGAATAAAGAGGCAAGGGACATCAAATCCTCCAGGTGAAACAGCCTGACAAAAATTCACTGCATTTGTGGCTAGAATTCTGGAAAATATGGCACACTCAACCACAGGTACAGTAAATTATTTTTAAAAACACTAGAGTTTGATGCATTTCTGCAAATATGTTAGATTCTATACTATGTTTTTTTGGAATTTTGCCTGCTTCCCTTTTGTCCATAGCAAAATGATTAGTTGATTTGTGTTTTTTAGACTAACATAGAAATCTCAAGAAAAGCTGAGCATTATTTTGAACTATCTAGTAGATATTTAGACTCTTTTTGAAGTGATTCATTCTTCTTGTTCTTCATAATGGTGGTAGAACAAATTCCTATTTTAAAATATCTTTAATAATACTTCTGATTATTGGGGAAATGAATGACACTTTGGTGAACATAAAGTGTTTATTTTTTGAGCAAGGCTATTCATACTATGGATGATATTCCATGGTATACATGAAATAAATTATCAGCTTTCTTGAGCTTTTTACATAAAAGACTATAGTTCACAAGAATTAAAAAGGAATTTTAAGATGCTCCTTAGGGTCAAGATTCAGGATGACAAATTAGATGAAGGCTGTGTTCCCAGTTGTTCCCTGACTTGGTGTTCAAGCAGCAAGAGTACTGCTTCTCAATTAAGTGAATGAAAGAGGGAATTCACTGGAATCCAATATCAGATTCTCAGAAATTTGAGTGTATTGAACGAGAACAAGAAGGAGTACGCTGGAGGCAAGCTGGATATTGCAGTAGCAATATCCACAGAGGGGAAGAATACTACAAACAGAAAGAGAAAGACAAGGGACAAATTTGGCATGGAAATGCCTATAGATCAGAAAAGCAGCCTGAATGTAACTGCCAGAGGCTGCACAGCAGTGTTTAAATAGTGATCTGTTTCTCAACTGGCAAGTGGAGAACTAAAGCAGGCGCCATCTTGAAGAGGCCTTGCTGCAGCTTGCTGATGCAGAAGCCCAGGAGATTGTAGTAAACATTGCTATAATGTCCCAGCAAGAGCTTACTGTATGGCCTAAGGTACACCTAGCAGAACATGAGTGAAACAGGCACAGATAAGATTGGATCTAGGGGCATTCAAGTAAGAAACACCGAAGGAATGCAACAACTCACTTGTCCTTGAGTCTGGCAGCTCCTGTGACCAGCTGAAGAGAGTCAGGAAACTGAATAGACAAGTGTGAATATGCTCAGGGACTAAGCCTGGGAAATCCATACATTTGGGCAGTGGAGTGAGACCTGTGGAGGGTTGGCTCATGAATAGGATTCTTGGGAGACTCCTGGGATCTAGATTTCCAGCAGAGATCAGCATCTGCCTGATCCTAGGGTTGTGTTGGTATAATCCCTTCAGGGCAGACACCACTCAAATAAGCCCCTAGTGCCTGATTAGACCTAGGCTTCCAGGAGCCAGAACCTCCTTCATAGAACTCTGCAGCAGCTTCACCTTTGGAGTGCACTGACCAGACTCTTTGGACAAAACTCCAGTCAAAACTATTTCCCATTTCATCCTACATTACACTGCTGAGAAAAAAAGCTGAGAGGTATTTCAACTAGCTTCAGTTTAGCTCATTTCAGCTGGCAGCTTGGTGAGCAACACAGAAAGAAAAAGGGGTTGTAGCCCCTAACCCTTTCCTCTGCACCCTTCTCTTTCTATCTCAGCCTAGAAGAAACAGCAAAAAGGATAGTTGGGCATAGGTGGTAACCAGCCATTCTCAGAGCATTTTAGAGATCATTGATAGTTCTCTAATATTTCTTAAGAAACTTTTTTAAAGGAGAGAGAGAGAGAGAGAGAGAGAGAGAGAGAGAGAGAGGAGAAGAGAGAAGAGAGAGGTGTAGATGGACACAACGCAATGCCTTTTTATTTTTATGTGGTGCTGCGAATCGACCCCGGGCCCCACCCATACTAGGTAAGCGCCCTACCGCTGAGCCAAAATCCCAGCCCTTTAAGAATCTTTTCTTTCTCTTTTTCTCTCTCCATATGTGTATATCATACACACACACACACACACACACACACACACACACACACACACACACTTCCTTGAAAAACAATAACAAACTAATTCCAAAGCAAGTAGAATGAAGGAAATAAGATCAGAGCCAAAATCAATAAAATTGAGAATTTAAAAAAGAAGCACTAAAAAGAAGAGTTGGTTCTTCAAAAAGATAAGCAAGATTGATAAGCTCTTAACCAAACAAATTAAAGAAAAAGAAAAGACTCTTAATAAAATTAGAGATTAAAAAAGAGGTTAAAACCAAAATTCAGAGGATAATTGGAACTATTTTGAAAGTTTACACCCAATAAGTTGGAATACCTAGAAGAAATGGACACATTTTCAGACGAATATCACCTGCCAAAATTGAATCAAGAAGACACAGAAAACCCAAACAGATGGATAACTAGCAATGAATAAAAATCATCCAACAGAGAAAACCCAGGACCAGATGAATTCTCAGCTGAATTCTACCAGATCTTTAAAGAAGAACAAATGTCAATGCTCCTCAAATTATTGCATGAAATAGAAAAGGATGGAACACTTCTCTCACCCTCATAACAAAACTAAATAAGGACTCTTCAAGGAAAAAAACTGCAGACCAATATCCCTAATGAATTTCAATGCAAAACTCCTTAATAAAATATTAGCAAATCATATTTGACAACATATTAAGAATATTATATATCACATACAAGTTGGTTTCATACCAGGGATACAAAGATGATATGCAAATCAATAAATGTAACTCATTGCATAAATAGAATTAAGCACACAAATCACTTAATCATCACTTAATCATCTCAATAGATGGAGAGAGAGCCTTCAATAAAATTCAGCACCCATTCATGATATAAACATTTAAGAAGCTAGGGATAGAAGGAAACTACCTCAATACTATAAAGCTTATTTATGATAAATCAAAGCCAACATCATAGTGAGTGGGAAAAACTGAAAGCATTTCCTTTGAAATATGTAACAAAACAAGGGTATCCACTCTCACTACTCCTATTTTAATATAGTACTAGAAGTTCTAGCCAGAAAAATTAGGCAAGAGAAGTAAATAGAAAGGATAAAAATTATTAAGGAAGAAGTCAAATTATCACTGCTTGTAGAAGATATGATCCTATACTTAGAATATCCAAAAAGCTCCACCAGAAGACTGGTAGAGCTAATATACAAATTCAGCAAATGAGCAGGTTACAAAATCAACATATAACAATCAATAGCTCTCCTATATACCAATAATGAATCTGCTAAGAAAGAAATCAGAAAAACAATTCCATTCACAATAGCCTCAAAAAGTAAATAAAATACCTATGAATAAATCTAACTAAGATGACTAAAGACCTCACAATGAAAACTATAGATCATTGAAGAAATAAACTGAAGACCTCAGAAAATGGGAAGACCTTCTGTGTTCATGGGTAAGCAGAATTGGTAATCTTAAAATGGCAAAAGCAATATACAGATTCAAAGCAATTCCCACCAAAATACTAACAGAATTAGAAAAAAAAGTTCTAAGATTCATAAGAAGAATAAAATACCCAGAATGGCCAACGTAATTCTAAATCAGAAAAAGCAATCCTGGAGGCATCACAATACCTGACTTCAAATAATACCAGAGAGCTACAGTAACAAAAACTACATGGTACTAGCATAAAACAGACATATTGACCAATGGTAAAGAATAGAATACAAAGACAAAAACCCACATAGATATATCATATGACCCTTAACAAAAGTATCAAAACAAACATGGAGAAAAGATGACCTTTTAAATATATAGTGTTATTCAGATGTACAAGAATAAGACTAGATTCTTATTTTCGCCATGCACAAAGATCTAGAAATTAGACCCAAAACTATGCAACTACTAGAGAAAACTTAGGGTTATCACTATGACACACAGGCACAAGCAATAATTTCTCAGTAGGATTCCTAAAACTCAGAAAATAATGCCAGAAGTTACCAAAAGGGATCAGATTAAAAAGCTTCTGCGTGGTAAAAGGAAACAATTCGGAATGTGAAGATAGAAACTACAGAATGGGAGAAAATCTTTGCTAGTTACTTTTCTAGTAGAGGATTAATATCCTGAATACATAAAGAACTCAAAAAACTTACACCAAAACACCAAATAACCCAATTAATAAATGGGCATATGAACTAAACAGATACTTCTCAAAAACTACAAATGAATGACCAAAAATTATATTTTAAAAAATGTTCAACATTGTTAGCAATTAGGAAAGTGCAAATCAAAACTGCATTGATATTTCATGTCACTCCAGTTAGAATGGCAGCCATCAAGAATATAAACAAGGGGCTGGGGTTGTAGCTCAATGGTAGAGTGCTTGCCTAGGACATGTGAGGCACTGGGTTTGATCCTCAGGACCACATAAAAACAAATAAATTAATTAAAAGTATTGTGTCTATCTACAACTAAAAAAATGAAAAAAGGTTTAAGAAAAATATAAACAATAATAAATGTTGGAGAGGATGTGGAGAAAAAGGAACACTTTTATACTGTCAGTGGGATTTAAATTAGTACAACCTCTATGGAAAATTAGTAAAAATAGTTAAAAATAGAACAACTATATGATCAAGTATGGAGTTTCCTCCAAAGACTAAGAATGGGACCACAATATGACCCAGCTATATACCACTCCTCCATATTTATCCTAGAAAAATAAAGACAGTATATCATAGTGGTACATGCATGCCAATGTTTATAGCAGCACAATTCACAATAAGCAAACTATGAGTTCAGTCTAGGTGTCCATCAGTGGATGAAAGAATAAATAAAATATGGTGTATATACACAGTGGAGTTTTATTCAGCCATACAGAAGAATGAAATTATGTAGTTTGCATGAAAATGGATGAAATTTGACAAAATTATGTTAAATAAATAAGCTAAACTCAGAAAGTCAAGGGTAGTAGTTTTCTTCCATATTTTAAAGCTACAGAGGAAACAAGAAAAGAAAGGTAGGGGGCAGATCTCATGAAAATTGAAGGAAGATTAGTAGAGTGGAGGAAAGGGACTGAGTGAAAGAGGAGGGGAGGAAAAGGAGAAATACTGGGAAGTGATATTGGCCAAATTACATTGTTATATTGTGTATATGTGTGAATATTTAACAACAAATCCCTTTACTATGTACAACTATAGTGCACCAATAAAAATATGGAAAAAGAGTTTCCTTAGGTTTTTGTTTTACTTCATGCTTTCCTTGCAATAAAGTGATCAAAGGATAGAAGACAGAAATTTAAGAAAATACATGTTTACACAGATTTTTTGCTGTTCACTTCAATGAAAGTCTTTAAAATAGGATTCATGTAAAACAAATAAATATAGATTAGACAAGGTGTCTTAAGATTCCAGGTTAGTAAATAATTTATTGTCATTATTGTATACTTGAAAACTAAAGCAGTTTCTAACTAGAAATGACAGTAGAGAACACCAGTATAAATGTAAAGTTCTAGAATTTTAATTAATTGAAAACTAGGAATCAAAGTGACTTTGTAATATTGAGTCTATATCCTGCATTCCTTTTCAGTAAAAAACTTTTTTTTCTATTGGTATTGAGGATTGAACCCCAGGGCCCTCAACCACTGAATTATGTTCCTAACTTATTTTATACTTTATTTTGAGACAGAGCCTTGTTGAGGCTTGCCTTGAACTTGAGATTCTCCTGTCTCAGTGTCTCAAGTCTCTGAATTAGAGCCATTGTACCACTACACTGGGACAAAAATTATTATTTTTATTTGTTTAAAATCTCTATTATTAGAAATTGATTTGCAAGTTGTAAAGCACTAAAAACACATACTTTTATGACTAAAACTTGTCTATCTTTTAAAAATTTTTTAACTTATAATGATGCTATTTTTCTGGGGGATGGTATTACTAATTCCTGGGATAGAACTAAAAGCTACCATTATAAATTAAAGGAGATGTAAATATGTACAGCCATTGTGGAAAACAGTATGGAGTTAAAAAATAGAACTACCATGTGATACAGCAACTCTACTACTGGATAATACCCAAAGGAATAGAAATCAGTATGTTGAAGAGATATCTGCACTCTCAAGTTCACTGTAGCCAATAGCCACGATATGGACTCAACAAAACTATAGGTATATGACTGCACAAAGAACATCTGATATAGATATACAGCAGAATACTATTCAGCTCTTAAAAAGAAGGAAATCCTGTAATTTTTAAGAACAGGGTGAACTTGGAGGACATTATGTTAAATAAAATTAAGCCAGGCACAGAAAAAAACAAATGCTATACAATCTCACTATCTGTGGCATCTGAAGAAGTTGAACTCATAGAAGCATATAGCAAAATGGTGGCCACCAGGAGTTGGGAAGAGAAGAAATAGAGAGACATTGATTAAAGTATTCAAAATTTTATTTAAAAAGGATTAATAAGTTTAAGAGAGCTACATAACATGTTGAGTATAGTTAATAATATATTGTGTATTTGAAACTTGTAAAACAGTAGATTTTAGGTGTTCTTACCACAAGAAAATAGGTCTATGAGTTACTCTATAGGCTAATTAGCTAGATTTAATTATTACACCATGTGTACATATTTCAAAACAGCATATTGTACATTATCTATCTATTTATCTATTTGTCTGTCTATCTATATTAATTTTAGCAACTTAAATAAGTAAAAATACAAAAAATAATTAAGAGATGGTTTAACTGAAACAGGAGACAGAGCAGATACTGTGGCACTGTTGGGAGTATTCAATATGGAGAGACAAATCAGTCTTACTCTTGAGCACTGCCTAGAAGTCCAAACTTGAATAGTTGGCTTCATAGCCTATTCTTCCTCCTGATTTACTATCAGGTAATGACATACTCTTGTCCCAGAGTAATAACCTATAGTTAGTATCAGGACCTGTCGTAATATACTTTACATATGATAACTAATGTAATTTACATTTAACAACTAATAGTACCCTATAAGATATAATAAATACATTTATATCTCTAAAGGAATAGGTACTATTATTACTCTTGCATTCAACAGTTGAGTGGCAGAGCTGAGATTTATATCCAAGCAGTCTGGTGGCAGTAAAGTTTTAATCATGGTTCTGGTCTTTAAAGTCCTCCCTCACCCCATTGGCACCAAATCATGTCCTTTTATCCCTTCTTTCTTTTTTTTTATGTGAAAACAAATACTTAATACATTTATATCTTTAGAGTGAATAGCTCTATATTTTAATCATTTGATAATGTATTTGATTCTATAATAAGTAATTTAAAAATAACTGTCATACAAGCCAGGTGAGGTGGAACACACCTATAATCCTAGCAGCTTGGGAGGTTGAGGCAGGAGGATCATGAGTTCAAAGCCAGCCTCAGCAATTGTGAGGTGCTAAGCAACTCAGTGAAACCCTGTCTCTAAATAACATACAAAATAGGGCTGGAGATGTGGCTCATGGCTGAGTGCCCCTGAGTTCAATCCCTGGTACCAAATAAAACAAAATAAAATGTCACATATTAATGCCCAGTAGGAAAACTAAAATTTTAACTCCTGAGAAATAAAAAAATATAGAGATGATAAAATCATTAGAAAGGTTTAAAGTCCTAGATTACATATTTTTTGAGGACAATATAAGAATAGTGAAAATTGCCAGATACAAAGAAAACTTAACACCCTTACTAAACACATTTAATATTTGACAACCTAAGCTTTCAGGTGCACCTTCTGCAAAGCCTAATAGTGAATCTGTCTACCATTTCCTAGCCCTAAACAGCTATTGGTACAAGTAAAAAAAAAAAAAAAAAAAAAAACTCCATGAAATATATCAGAGTGGTAAGGGATTGAAAGCAAGTGATCTCTCTTTTACTTTTAACTTATGTAAAACCATATAAACTCCTTCTGACCTCAGCCACTCTAACTTGGGCCATTGTAGGAGTTTCTGACTGGTGAATAATTAAATATACAAATAGACAATGGCAAGACCATATACTAAAATGGAACTTTGACCCACAATCTTCAGCAACCTGTGTAGGAAACCAGTCCATTATATATTGTTTCCAGCTTTGAAAGCCAGCCTGCTATCTGTGAATCGGATTTGTAGAAAACCAGACTATTTATTATCTTTCACAATGAAACCAGAAAGCCAAACAATAGCACCTGTACTAATTGGCTCCAAATGACTAGGACTTGTTTAATAACTAACAATTTCACTAACTTTTGTCCCTGATTCCAACTTAGGACCAACCAGAGAAATCCCAATATACACTTTTAACCATCCCATAAATGCCCCTTTTCTGGTGGGCCTGCCTATAGCTTCCCAATGAAAACAGACTCCATCAGGACACACCTGAGCCTTCCTTGTCTCCACAATCAAGTTTCTCCACTTCTCTGCTACCCTTGAGTCTCTGCCAACCCACAGAAAATGGTGGTGGCTGACTTCCGGCTATAGTAAGATCTGAATAAATAACCAATGCCCATTTACATTTGGTTGTCTTCATTTGTTTGACTCTGGCCTCCCACCCTCCTCTGTACCTTACCTTCCTCAGCATGGGAATAGTCTAACAGATGGGACCATTACAGGAAGAGATTGAAACACAGTGACCTCCATGAAGATAACAGGACTTGAATTGTGCTTTAAAGGAAAGCAGGATTCCAAAAGTTTGGAGGACTACACAGGCAGAGAAAATGGTATATAAAGAGTCAAAAGGAGTTCCTGTATGTTCCTAGTCTCCCAAGCCTCCTCTTTATAGGTAAGAAAAGCAGGACCAGTGGGTAGACATAATCTGCTTTATATTATTTCCAGCCAGCTTTCAGGTTCAGAATTGTTGAAACAATAATATATTGTCACAGGTAAGTAACATGGTAATTGAAGGTTTTAGCGCAATTAAATTTAATATCATGGGTTCCTGTAGTGCAGCTAAAACAACCCATACTTACGCCAGCAGAGAAAGCCATATCAGGCTCCTGAAGAAAGATTTCAGAACCAAACATGCAGGTGTGCGAGAAGAAACACACTAGCATGAGAAAGGTTTTGCTGTAGATAATTTCAGCCCATTTATAGTCTGTAAGTCTGAGCAATCAAGATACAACAATGCACAGCATGTAAAGAAAGTAAAAAACCACTGTAAATTACACAGAGCAAACAATGAGGACTGTAAATTGAGTGAACCCTGCAAATGCATATGCGTCAATGGTAGGTCACTTACTTACAATTGCTTCTAAGCTTGCTTCTCAGATTTGAAGAGCCTCAAAGTACAAGCAGCTGAAAGGCTTTGAATCCCAAAGTGCACCTTTATATCTTCAGATAGTTACAACCCTCCACCTTCACAGGCAATTTTTAAAAGAGGGAGAAATATATTAAGTTTTCTCTATGAACTGTCACAAAGACGTAAAGCTGCCACATGAGGGAAATGAAGACATTACTGAATTCGTCCCTTCACCCTAGAGCGACATCCAGGTTTGAATTTACACCACCATCACTGGTAGAGGGACTACCGAGCACCTATGTTCAGGTACATGTCAGCAAGATCCCACCACATGGAACAGTGCCTGGCACAGAAGAAGTGCTCAGAAAAAACACTAAATCAAGGGATGTATGTATATATGTACATATGGTTGGATGGATGGATGATGATCCTAAGAGCAGAGCCAGGCTATAGGCCCAAACCAACCACACCCTACGTGCTCATCCTCTGGACAATCCATTAGCTTTCTTTTTCAATATTTCCCAGACCTTTGTATCAGTTGACAGTTCTCTCCCAAGCCCTTCTACTTTTGCTCTAGTTGAGACCTTTCAGGAATAATACTTGCAGTTCCTATCTGAGTACTGCTAGTTCTAGACACTAAATTAATCTCCTACACATTTGCTGATTTAGTCTTCACAAAAACTCTAGCAGTATCTGTTGTCATAATACTCATTTTACCGACACAGAAACCCAGGCTTTACCAAGTTAAGTAACCTATCCAATGCCTCACAACCTTGGGGGCAGAGCTGCAATTCAGACCCAGCCCTAATATCTTCTGTTCCTCACTCTTGCCAGGACTCACAAATTCATCCAAACCATATCCACTCTGTTGTCAGAATTACCATCTTTAAACTTATATCTGGTTGTGAACTTTACTCAGTGCCCTCAAAAACTTTCCCTTGTCCTCTAATGAATTAAAAAAAAAAATCGACAAGAGTAGTTATTCCTTTCTTGGTGTTGACAATTCAGTTTTAGCCTTGGGAGAGGTAAGGTTTAAATTCTCACACAAATCAATCACCTAAAAATAAAATTTAAAAAAACTGAAGCCTTCAATATCCATCATCACCTAGCCACATTTCCCTTTTGCTAACCTCATCTGCTAACAGTCCCCAGATGCCCACCCTCTGCCTTAATTTGCCTAGAGTTATTCTGTTGTTTTCTCTCAGTCACAACTTCCTTGCAGAAATTTTCCTATTCTGCTTCTCACTCCGGAAATGGGTAGATGCCCTTTTCCTGTGCCCCTTTAATACCCTCTACCACTGAGAGTCTGCCCAGCCCATCTGTTTCCCATACTCTATTCAATCTTTATAGCCAACCAATAATCTACTCTCCTGCTGTGAAATGACGCATCTCCCTCTTTTGCTATATAGCTCTGCAGAGTCTCCCATAGAAGCACTGTCTGTCACACCGACCCATTGACTAGCCCAGGGTTTAGCTCTGTGACTTGTGCTGCCCCAGGGAATCTGCCCATCTGGAGATTTTCCCCCACCACTGTATTTCAAGGCCGTCTATGAATTTGAGTCCTACAATCATGCTTTATTGTTGTCTTGCTTCTATTCATCACAGATAGTAAAGTTATTCATGAATAGAGGGTCAGCTTTGTGTCCTTTCCTGACGGTGGTCATATGAGAGCTCCTATGTAGCCAGAAGTATGAACTGAGGGAGGCGCTGAGCTGCAGTGCCATCATGATAAGGGCTTTAGTCAACCCCACAGGGTCTCTGACACTGGGATGGCCTGAGTCTTCATCCTGGTGTGAGAGGCCCCTTTACGTCTCTTTATTCCAGAATAATTAAATGCAAATTCTGTAGGGAGAGGGCACGAACTCAGGTAAGGAGGCTCTCTTCAGCTGTGGATAAGTCTCTGAATGATAAGAACTATGACCATACCATACCCATACTTTGGGAGAAGTAAGTCCTTCAGTCTCCAGAGGGATCAGGGCAGGGCAATGCAATAGCTACTCACCAGTGATTTTCAAGGTATAAACCCCAGATCTGCAGTATCAGCAGTATCTAGGAACTTGACAGGAATGCAAATGATCAGGCCCAGCCCAGACCTGCTGTGTTCAAGGCCACGGGGGTGTGCCCCAGACATGTCTTCAGCTGTCCAGATGATTGATGCACATTAGATTTTTCAAGCCACCATACTACCTAGTAGTATGTGCTCAGCTGGAAAGCAGAGATTTGCTAATAGGTTAATTACATTGAAGTAGCAGCTATCCTACTTATTTCCCAAGGTAGCCACAAGGAGAATATGTATAATATTCCTGTGAGGCCCAAGTGCCCCAACTATTACTGACCCCACCCTTAGCCATGTGTACACTTCTCTATTCTGCTCTGATGCTCCCAAAGGTAGAAAAGGACCAGCCAGAGCACCTCTCTGGGCAGCAGTCTAAAGAAGGAATGTGCAGAATGAATAACCCATTTCCCCACACGTGGGGGTTTTAATGCTATTTGTTGGGTTGACTGCTCCACCTATTTCCCAGGAGTCCCTGGAATCCCACTTTTCTCCCAAGGCCTGCTGTCTGCCAGAGGTTGTGCATGCTCTTTGGAAGTGGGCAAGATCGTCCCTCCTTGCCTTTGCAGATCTGTGTCTGATTGGCTGCCTGCTTTGGGGACACAGTTCTGGTTGCTAATGAATCCTTCATTCCTTGACACTCAAATGTCTCTGCAGACATTCAGGGCAAGCCAGTAAGTCTACCTGTAAATGAACTCAGAAGAATTAAATAGCCTAGTTATTGCTTTTAGATTACTTATGATCAGTCAGAACGCAAAGTAATGGGCATCTTCCCAGCTTATCTGCTTGTCTCTGAAGATTTGTGGGTCTCGGGTCCCGGCCAGGAGTTCCATGGTTAGAACTGCTTTGCAGGCCTTTGAGTGTAGAGTTTACGGGCTAAGCTTTTGTTTCAGCCAATGTTATATAGAACAACCCCTCAGGACTTATTTCAAGTGATGGATCATATTTTGATGTTTACACATCCCCAACAAAAGGCTTCATATATTCAAATGAAACCCCAAGGAGACCATGGAGCAAATTGCTTGAACACATTGGATTTTGACCCAGCTGGAATTAGCTTCAAGTCCTCATTCCACTACTTCCTAGCTGTGTGAGAAGGATAAGTTAATTACATTCTCAGTTAAGGTTGAAATGATGAAAAGAATTATCTTATCCACTTATAATAAGAAGTTCATGGAATAACCAAAGCCATACTGAGCAATGCTGGAGCCATACTTAGATAAATACTTAGATACATCCCAACACCTGATCTCTATACCACAGAACAATAGCATTCTATTGGCATCAAAATAGACGTGGCAACCAATAAAATAGAAGACAGAGACAAACCCAATAGATAAAGTCAGCTGATACTTGACAAAGGTGCCAAAAATATGTATTGGAGAAAAGGGTTTCTTTTACAATTGGTGCAGGGAACACTGGATATTCATATGCAGAAACTAGATCTCTAAAACTATCTCTCACCATGCACAAAAATCAGTTCAAAGTAGACCTGGGAATTAGACCAGAAACTATGCAATTTCTAGGAGAAAACATGGGCTTAACACTCCAACTTATTGGCGCAGGCACCAACATTCTTATTAAGACTCCTAAAGCTCAAGAAATAAAATCAAGAATCAGTAAGTAGGATGGCATCAAATTAAAAACTTCTCCAAGCAAAGGAAACAATTAAGAACATGAAGAAAGAGCCTACAGATGGGAGAAAATCTTTGCCAGCTACTCTGATAGGAGATTAATATCCAGAATACATTTTTTAAAAACTTAACAGTCAATAGTCAAATGATCTAAACAGACATTTCTTAAAAGAAGAAAAACAAATGGTCAACAAAAACATGAAAACATATTTAACATCCTTTGCAATTAAGAAAATGCAAATCAAAACTACACTGAGATTCCATCTCACATAAGTCAGAATGGCAATTATTAAAAATACAAATAAAATAAAATAAATGGAGGATATGGGGGGAAAGGTACCCACATAGTTTGTTGGTGGGATTGAAAGTTGGATCAACCACTGTGAAAAGCAGTATTGAGATTCCTCAAAAGACTAGAAATGGCACCACTCTATGATCCAGCTACTCCTTGGTATTTATCCCCCCAAACTAATATCAGCACATTATAGTGAACAGGCATACCCATGTTTATAGTAGCACAATTCACAATAGCCAAGTTATGAAACCAGTCTAGGGATCCATCAACAGATAAATGGATAAAGAAAATGTGATATATATATATATATATATATATATATATATATATATAAAATGGAATTTTTTAAATTTTAATATGTTATATGTGACAGAATGCATTACAATTTATATTATACATATACAGCACAATTTTTCATATTTCTCATTTTATACAAACATACAATGGATTTTTTTTAAAGAGAGAGTGAGAGAGGAGAGAGAGAGAGAGGAAAGAGAGAGAGAATTTTTAATATTTATTTTTTAGTTCTCAGCAGACACAACATCTTTGTTGGTATGTGGTGCTGAGGATCGAACCCGGGCCGCACGCATGCCAGGCGAGCACGCTACCGCTTGAGCCACATCCCCAGCCCCATACAATGGATTTTTAATCAGTTATAAAAAATTTCATAATTTCATTCATGTCTTTTGCTGACAAATGGATGGAACAAGAGAACATTGTGCTAAATGAACCAAGTCAAACTAAGAAAGGCAAGGGTGGAATGTTTTCTCTCATATGTGAAAACTAGAGTGGGGAGGATATAAGTGGGGGATCTCCCCAAAACAGAGGGTGACTTAGAGTAGAAGGTGATCAATGGGGGAGGGGAGGGCATGCAGAAGTACTGGGGAATGAAATTTACAAACTTATCCTATGTCCATGGATGATTATACCACAATGAATCCTGCTTTTATATATAATTATAATGCACTAATTAAAATAATATAATAATGGGAGAATTCGAGTGAAGCAAGAAGATTAGGGAAGGGAAGAAGAGAGGAAGAGAGGTAGTGTGGAACATAATTGATCAAATTATGTCATTGAATGTATAAATTTGGCATGATAAATCACACTATAATTTATAATTATAATGCACAAATAAAAATAAAATTTGGAAAGTAAAGATTTTGGCATCATACCTGACTTTATATGCATTTGTGAGTGTTTTAATTCTTAATATCAAGAATCAGAATTAAGACTTTTGCATTGCATTTTTAAGTTTTGCTTGCTTTGTACAATGAAATTTAGAATTCTTGCTTTTATGGGACTAGTACATTTAATAATATTCTTGTGTACTATTTTATTCTTGCAACTACATAAATTGGTAACGTTTTGCTATTACCATTTTCAAGATGAATGAACTAAAGTCAAAACAGAGTGAATCACATTCCATATCACATCTTGGCAGAAAAGGGATTGGTACCAGAGGCTGGCTGAATTCTATGCGTGCCACCCCAATTGGAAAGCATAGAAGACAAATGGCCCAACATATATGTTCCAAAAATATTTCCCAGCTTTTCTGAGAACTATCCTATATCTCTACTTAGAATTAAAATCATTGTGGATGATGTTGGGATGTCAGATTCCTTTTTAAAATAATAACCTTTATAACTAACATATTCTTGACAAGATGTTGCAGCCTTGGATAATACAATTGTTTCCATGCAAACATTGAGGAATGTTGAGATAATAGATGTGAAAGATTTGAAAAAGCAAAGAGCTCTATCAAAATGAAGATCATGCCACTTCCCTGCTAATACCTTCTAATCAAGTGGTTCTTAATTATACATATGCATCACCCAAGGGGTTTTAAAAAATAGTGATGCACATGTTTCACTCCCTAAGATCCTGATGCAAATGGTTTGGATAGTCGGGGAAGGTCTGAACACAAGGTTTTGTTGTTGTTGTTTTGTTTTGTTTTTAAATAGCCATCTGCTTCAGAATGGGATGCTTATTAAAAATGCAGGCTCCAGCATCTTATCTCAGTGGTAATGAACCAAAAATTGAGACTCAAATAATTTTCTTTTTTTTTTTCAAGCTCCCTGGGTGATATGTCTCAAAATTTACTGTGCATATGGATCATTTTATTAAAATACATATTCTGGGCTGGGGATGTGGCTCAAGTGGTAGTGCGCTCACCTGGCATGCGTGCGGCCCGGGTTCGATCCTCAGCACCACATACAAACAAAGATGTTAAAAATAAATATTAAAAAAATAAAATAAAATAAAATACATATTCTGCTGCCATGGCTATAGGTAGTGGTAAAATGTCTGTATTCTAATAGAATCACAGGTTCTATATAGACTGGTGCTTGTCTGGGGACTATGAGTGGTAAAAAGCTAAATGATTCTAATGCAAATGAATTGACAGTCCTCTGATGTACTGAGAAGGGTCCAAACTGCTTAGCTTGACATACAGAATCCTGAGCTAGGCCTTAGTCTTTAACTTTGCATACAGAGCCCCTACATCATCACCTCCTAATACTGACACTTCTGACTTGTACATTAGGTTGCAGTAATAACAAATTACTAGCCATCCGCTCAGCCCCCCAAAATATGCACACAGCCCAGAATGCAAAGATACTGGTTTAGGCTTCACCTCACATATCTGCTCCCCTGCTTTTCTTTTAGAACATTCTGTGCTTACCTCAGTCCTATCACTATTATTTTATTGAAATTAACTGTTTTTGGTTCTCTTGTTCTCTCTCTCTCTCTCTCTCTCTCTCTCTCTCTCTCTCTCTCTCTCTCTCTTATCCTTTAAATATCAATTCTGCAAAAATTGTGGTCAGGGGCAGGGAATTTTGAAGTATTTATCCTAGTAGCTACAACACGGCATAGTAAGCAATCAATGAATATTTATTAAATTATGTGCCAAGCACAAACTTTTATCATTATAAAAATCCAAGACAGTCTCCCATTTTTGAAGGTCCACTTCCCCTCCTCCAATTTGTGAAATTATTTCTATCAAGTTAGAGGTAGTTAAAAAGGGCCAGCGATTTCTGTCCTTGTTTATTTTCCCATTCCCCTCACAACCTCTTATGTGTAATTTTGTATAACAATGAGGGTCTCCCTCCATTACCATGCAATTTCCCTTTTCTCTCCCTTTCCCTCCAGGAGGGGGGGATAGTAGAGAATAGGAAAGGTAGCAGAATACAACAGTTACTAATAGGGCATTTTGTAAAAATGTGGATGGGTAACCGATGTGATTCTGCAATCTGTATTTGCGGTAAATTTGGGAGTTCATAACCAACTTGAATCTAATGTATGAAATATGATATGTCAAGAGCTTTGTAATGTTTTGAACAACCAATAAAAAAAGTAAAAAAAAATAAAATAAAATAAAAAAGAAACTACATTGAAAGAGGTTACTGCAATTCTTGTGAGATGTTAAATGGGAAATAATGCTGTTGAGGAAGAAGTCTTTTTCTAGACATTAATGTCTTAATTTGAATCATGAAATAAACAATTTATAGATGTAAAAAAAAAGGGGGAGGCCGGTGGTGATTGTCAGCGCCCTGTGCTAAAGCTGTCTTATCACTACTATGCATTTCCATGAATCCTCTTAATGGTCTTTTTCCTTTTTTTTTCCCCCCCAAATTGCTCTTACAGCCAATAATTTGTTCCCAGAACATAAACAAACACTTGAAAGGCCCCTGTTGTCATTATTAATTCCAGCTCCACTTTCTCACATTTCAAAAGAGGAGGTCAGCAGGCATCCACACGGGAGCAGGGGGTGGCTTCACAGACCGGTGGCGGCAGGAAGTTGAATGAGGAGCATCGATCAGCCGGGTGTCCTTTAGAGTCTACCCTTCAAGGTTACATGAAACCATTGTAACAGGGCAGGCAAAGGGCAGAGACAGCACTTTGTTGGCAGCGGCTTCATCCATCACACTCATAACCAGTAAATAGAGACTGATGAGGGAGCTGGCGGGCAAGGGCGGGTTATTGGTACTCTCTGTGCTCACTGTCTCTCCAGTCTTGCTCCAAACATGTTCTCTGGGTTGCTAACCTTGGAAAGCTAATATTGATACTTGCTGCCACTGGATTTTTCATTAAATGCTTGGCTTCTTGATACACATTCTTTGCTTAATTACTTTCCTTCATCTCCCAATCTAGTCTAAAATGTAAGGAGTAAATTTAGCATTGTGGAAATTCACTTGGATTCCAAATCTCCTTCTTCCCAGCTAGTATTTGCTATGGTTCTGATTGTGTCCCGCTCATATTCATAACCCCCAAAGTGATGATATTAAGAAGTGAGGGCCTTTTAGGAGGTGATTGGATCATGAAGGCAGATCCTTCATGAACGGGATTAGTGCCCTTATAAAAGAGGTCCATTTGAAGACACAGGGAGAAGGTAGGGTCTATGATCCAGCAAGGGGGCCCTCACCAGGCTTTAGTTTTACTTGTGCCTTGATCTTGGACTCTCCGACATCTAGAAATATGAGAAATTACTGACACTTAGTTGATATTTTGTTATAGCAGCTGCATAAGACAGTATTCTCCAATAAATCGGGAAGTATTTGGTGTTCTGAATTTTTCTAGGTAAGCCAAGGACTGCAGTGGGTTGGGAGTCTGTGTGATTCACAAAAGCAGCCAGCCTGGAGATGGCTCCTGCCTGGGAGTCCTGAACAGGCTCCCATTTCCTTGAAGAGGCTTGCCCAGCTGTGCACACTGGGGCATCTAAGGCCCAAACGGTGGCCTTGCTCATTCTCCCTCCACTCAGCTCATTTGAGTAGAATTAATCATCCTGGGGCAAATGAGTGAGAGTTTGTCGGGTGGGCTCTGGCTCTGGTTTCCAAGCCCTTTGTAACCCTTGCATTTGGCTGACACAAGCACCCTATTCTCTCCCTTTCCTACCACCTGAACAAGAGAGCTTTTTATTCATCATGCAGAAATGTTTTCAGGCTTTAAAAAGCCTCATACGTGTGCATCATGTTAGGACTTTAAAAATGCCAATGAGTTACAAGATGATTCCTGCTGTTACTCAGCAGTGCTGGATCACAAAATCGCCAAACATGTGAAAGTGGCTGCAATAGATGCCACCTCCTAGCACCTGCCAGTATGCGTTCTAGAGCCCACTTGCTTGCTTTCTACAGGTGCCTTGGATGTGACTGTGTGGTTCTCAGTCCTAGCCACACATTAGAATCACCAGGGAGGAGCTTTAAAAACACAATGCACTCCCAGTAATTTTGGCTTAATTGGTCTGGGGGAGAGCTCCCACAGCAGCATGCTTTGAAAGTTCCCTAGGTGATCCTAATTTAAGCCAAAGCTGAGAAACATTGAACTCTAAATTCTGTCCTTTCCAGGACCTTTGTTGGAGCTGGAATTTTCTCCCAAATAATCACCCAAGCATCAGATTTACTTAGAACTTCACCCCTACTTCTATCCCTCATCAGAAACTAGAATTTTCAGTTTGATGCTTTGTTTTTCCTTAAGGGAGTTTCCCAGTCTCTGAACCCTGTTCCTATGTTTAGGGAGGCCCCCACTTTCTTTCTATTTTTACTAGGTCCCACCCCTGAGGTTTTAGAGAGAAACAGGACTTACCTCCCACAGAGAGGCTGAAAATAACACATCCTCACTTTCCCAGTGCTACGGTTTGGGTGTTGAACATCTCCAAAGACCTATATGCTAAAAATTAGTCCCCAGGGTGATGTAAACTTCAGGAGACGAGGCCTGGTAGGTAGTCCTTAGATCACTGGGGGCATGCTCTGGAAAGGTAGCTCTCATGCATTCCCCTGAGTTCTTACCGGAGGATTGATAGGAAAAGAGCAAGTCTGGCCATGCCCGTTCTCTTTCTTGGGGCTCCTGGTTGGAGAGGTCATCACCCCATCACTCCAACCCAACATTGCTATCTGCCATGTTTTAACTGCAGCCGGGAGGGCCTTAGCCAGTAAAAAGCCCATGCAGGTGCCAAGCACTCGAATCTCTAGAACTGTGAGATAAATATTCTCTTTTTATCAATACCTCAGGTATTTTGTGGTAGTTGATTTCTGGAGTGTGATTGTGGCTCTCATGATGGCTGCAGAGCCTCAAACCTGGTTCTGTCAATGGTTCTGTGAGCACACAGCATCCATTTGACAAATTCCTTTCCCTCTTTTATCAGCCAGAAACTGTCTCAGTGTTTATAACACAGAGTGGTTCCTTAGATCTCATGTCCATCAATAGATCAATAGGGGATGTCACCAACTCTTCTCCGAGGAAAAGCTGCGTCTTCTGGGATGAGACCTGCACCCCCTAACAAAACAGCTATAAGTTCAGAGAGATCATATTCGAAACTTTTTTCCACTCTTTCTTTTCAGCTCCATGGAAAGACAATTGGACTAACTGACCTTTATTTTTTTTATCTCAATCCACAGCTGAACTTGAGTTAAGACTCTGCATCTGGCCCATGATTGAGCCACCAATGGTATGTATTTACCATGAGGTATCTACACCATTAAAACAGCAGTCCTGTTTAGCAGACTCTACACACTGACCGGACTGCACCAACTGAAGCAATAGACCTCTCTTTTCTAAGATCCTAGGTGAGAGTTCCTAGAAGTCTTTATTCACTTTATAAGAAAAAGAAGAAATAACATGTGACCTGCTCTGTGAGGGTTCCCCTGGTGGATGCCTATCCAGTGTACAGAACAACTAGTGGCAGCAATAATTGTGAGGAACAGCCTGGGTGGAGAGATGGGGAAGGGAACTACTGCCACAAGGGTATATCTCCAAGCTTTCTTCCATCCATGCTACTATGATGGGAAGAATCCTAAAGTACATGGAATGAAGCTTCATAATGTACAACTCTGGAAAATCACACTTAAATCATAAACAGTCATAAATCATATGTTTGTACCCTACCTTCATTCCAATTTCAAAATGAGTCACTAATTGACCACCAAAATATCAAACGTTCTCAAGCACTGAATTCATCCAATATTAAGCCAAATTAAGGAAGCTAACAGCAAAACATCCTATGACTAATACTGCAAAGTCCTAGCACTTTCTTTCAGATTTCTTTAGGAATATTGATGACAGTAAAAGCTGGGAGAAAAGCTACCTGAGTGAGAGAAGGCCTGGACCTTTCTATTGCTCATTCATATGGAGTATTGAAAAGCATTTGCAATCCCTGTGACTCTAGGAAATCTGATTTTCTCAGAGGCTTTGTTTTCTAGGTGATGACCTGATAGGCAAATGACTTTTAACCCAAAAGTTTATCTCATAGAGTGAAATATTTTCGTGCTTACAGAAGAAACCAGACTATGTTGTTTGATGACAATGAAATTATTCTTTTAATATTTGCACCTTGAGCATTTATACCAATGTTTGCTCCATAGAAGACTTTCAGCACATTTTTCACATAATTAAACAATGAGTGAGAAAATGGATCCATAGATGGATGAGGAAACAGGAAGAAAGGAATAAGGGGAAAATGGAAGGAGTGAGACTAGTCCTCATACACATGTAATTAATAAGGAGAGATTTAAAAGGCCCCTTGTGGACTTTGATAAGATTGCTTCATATTTTTTCATGTCAAGAGGTTTTAAACCTTTGATCTATCAGAAAGTTTATTAGAACAGGAGACAAAATAGCTAATATTCTTAGATCTGCCTCTATATTACATTATGTCCTGAGCCATTCATTTAATCTCCCAGCACTTCTGCTTCTACATTCATAAAACAACTGAGATAAATTACTTAATATCTTAGATTTCATCCAACATTAATGTCCCAAGATTTTATTAACTATTTCAATTGAAAATTAAAAATGCAAACTGACAGAAAGTATCTTGTTAGAAATTAATACCATCATCTGAATTTTTCATTTGTATATTTTTAGTAACCTTTTGCTATTGGCTTGAATTTTTAAAAATTCAATTTGCTTTTGAAATATAACAATTAATGATATTCATCTGTAAAAGAAAGTAGAACTAATAATGCCAACCTCATCTTAACAAATGATAATAGAGCAACTGGATATTCTGTAGGAAAGAAATAAACTTTGAACTTGATCTTCTATGGTGGTTCAAAATATGTCCCTAAACTCTTTGATACTTTTCCCTTAAAAAAGAGCAAGTGGATTTCTCTCACCTTGAGTGCAGTTGGACTTAGACACCCACTTCTAGTGAACAGAGTAAGGCAGAAATGATGATGAGTAGCTTTGAACAGTGTTATAAAAGACAACTTGGCTTCCTCCTCGTTAGTCCTTGCTTAGATTATCTGTTCTGGGGAAGCCAGCAGAAAAATTGTGAGAACACTCAGACATCCTTGTAGAAACTCCTGTATGGTGAGAAACTGAGGCTTCTGCCAACAGCCATGTGACAGACCCATCTTGCAAAGATCCTCCAACTTTAGTCAGGCTGCCCAGATGAGTCACTCTCAGACCCCTGACTTTTAGCAACTGTGTGAGATAATAAATATTTGTTGCATTAACTGACAAATTTTGGAGTAATTTGTTATGCAGCCACAGAAAGTTAATACATCTCATAGAATACATGAAAATTAAATCAAAATGAATCATAGACCTAAATATAAAAGATTAAAACTGTAAAACTTTTAGAAGAAAGCAAAAGAGAAAACTTTCATGATATTGGAGTAGGCAAAGATTTCTTAATTAGAATATAGAAAGCATGAACTATCAAAGAAAAATTAAATTAGACTTTACACAAATTAATGTCATGATCCTCAATAGATACCATTAGGAATACAAGAACAAACCACAGAGTAGGAAAGGATATCCATATATATATTTCCTACTATATATATATATAGTAGGAAAGGATACACACACATATATACATATATATGTATATAAAGTGAGCAACAGATATGTGTTTTATATGAATTCATAGAACATATAAAAATAAAATATATTTATGTTTTCAAGACTTGCATTCAGAATATATAAAGAACTCTAAAACGAAGGCAATTCAATTTTTAAAATGTGCAAAGAGCTGAACACAGACTCTTTGCAAAAGAAGATATATAAATGTGTGAAAAGCAAACAAAAAGATTGTCAGTGTCCTTGGTTATTGGAGAATGTAAAGTAAAATCACACTAGATAACTCTCATGCCCACTAGCTAAAATTTAAAATACTGATGAGACAATCAAATACTGATGAGAAAGTGGAACAACTGGAACCTCCATACACTTTGGGTAGTAATACAAAGTCATTTAAACTTTTCTAAAATGTTAAAAAAATTAACTTATGACTCATTTTAGGATATTTACCCAAGAGAAATGAAATGTCCATTCAAAGACTAGATGTCCATTGAAGGTTCAAGAATATTCATGGGGCTGGGGATGTGGCTCAAGCGGTAGCGCGCTCGCCTGGCATGCGTGCAGCCCAGGTTCAATCCTCAGCACCACATACCAACAAAGATGTTGTGTCCGCCGAGAACTAAAAAATAAATATTAAAAATTCTCTCTCTCTCTCTCTCTCTCTCTCTCTCTCTCTCTCTCTCTCTCTTCTCTCACTCTCTCTTTAAAAAAAAAAAGAATATTCATGATAGGAAGAAGAAAGGTGGGGGACAAAAAAGTCAAATATCCATCCATAAGTAATGAACAAGATAAGGCGTATCCATGATGAAGATATCCAAGATAAGGCATATCCATAGATGAATAAGATAAGGTATATCCATGGGAAGAAATGCTACTCAACAACAAAAAGAAATGAACTCTTGTTAAATGTAATAACATAAATGAAATTCAAAATCACTAGGGTGAATGAAAAAGGAATGTATATTGTATGACTGTAATTACATAAAATTTTAGAAAATGCAAGCTAACCTACAGCAACTGAAAGTAGATCTGTGGCTGCTCATGGTCAGAAGTGGAGGGAGGGATAGACAAAAATAATCTTTTTGGAGTGATAGAAATGTTCTGTACCTTGATTTTGATAGTAGTGCAAAGTGCACACCACTATCAAGACCTGTCAAATCTACATTTTAAATGATAGATTAAACTTCATTAAATTTTATTTAAAATGAATAACCATGCTCACCTTTGCATTTCATTTGTGATAACCTATGCTATAGATTTGTAATAATATCCATAGCCTAGAAGAGTATGTTTCATATAGAAGCCCAAATGACTGGCACCTGAACTTGAAGTCCATGGAATGACTCCGGAATATAGAAGGCAACAATTAGTCATTCCATTTAGCAAACATTTAGTTACATGTGGATTAATCATCTACACATTTCAAACTATGGAATATTTAATAAGTAATAATTTCACTATACTTTACAAAGCTAGTAACACTACAAGTGTCATGTTGACAGCCTAACAGTTGACTACTCTAAATAAGTATCCTTGGCTTCCATTTCTAGAGGTCCCACATTTCATGTTATGGAACATAGTAACATCAACATTCTCCGAGGCTTAGTTTATCTCATAGAAATTAAAATACATTGGAGGCTCCATTGCTCGTCCTCTCCTTTAAAAAACTTGATCTGAATCTATTTTATAGATTTCTCTCATAGCTAACTTTGAAAATACCCTAAAGACAAGAACAGTTCCACTCTGTCTGAAGCAGACATTTGTAATATTTTCATCAGCTAAGACCAATTTTATTAATGATCCTTCCTTCCTTCCTTCCTTCCTTCCTTCCTTCCTTCCTTCCTTCCTTCTTTCCTTCCTTCCTTTCTTCCTTCCTTTATTCCTTTCCACCCTCCTTCTTCATAATTTTCCACAAACATGTATAAACTCTTTTAAATTAATTGCACTAGTTAAGAGGGAGAATTCTCAAGAAGTTAGACTAGCTGGACTGACTATCTACTCCACTATTTACTACCTATGTGATTGGGGAAATTTTATACCTTCCCAAGCTTCTGATTTCTCTTCTATAAAATAAAGATAAATAGTACATATCTTTGGAGAGTGGTTTTGAGGATTAAATAAGATAATTTATGACAGTCCCTTCCCACAGTACCTGGTGCAGACATGACAACTATAAATACCACTGAAAGCTTTTGAAGCTTCTGATCAGACTGGGAGACATTATTGGGTAGAAAAATAGTCATTAAAATCATCATAGTTTTCAATTATTTAGCAACTGCTGTGTGCCAGACACTCTACAAATTAAATTCTTTTTTCTCTTAAAACACTTCAGCTGGATGGGTACTATCCCCATTTTCTCAGTGGTTAAGAATTTGCAAAAGGTCTTACTCACTTGCACAAGTAAGTGACTGAGCTATTAGTTAACCCCAAATCTTTCTAGCTTTAAGATACATCCATTTTTTCTATACCCTGCCTCTCCAGACAGAATTCTAGCCCACAGTCAAGAAACACATTGTTTAGTTAGCCTATATATCTTAGTTTACATAAATAAGCTCTTTCCATCAAACTCTTTGCAAGTTTTGAACAGCATTTGCAGTACTCTCTCTCTCTAAACACACACACACACACACACACACACACACACACACACACACACATACACGCTGTTGCTGCTGCTAGTACTGCTTTTGCAGACTTCACATGGGCCCACAAGGGAACTTCTGACTTAGAGATCAAATCCATGTCCACATGTACAAATTCACCACCTGTCAATAAAGTCAGGAAATGCAAACTCAAACATTCTGCAGCACTGTTGGTTTCTCTTGCTGTAATAGAGTCTTAAGAGGGTTGGGAAGAGCCCCAGAGGACTTTCTGAGTTAGGGAAGCCCACATTGACTGCTGCAGTACTGGGAATGCAGCCCAGGGCTCACACCAGGAACCAGAAAGCAGGTTGAAAAGGAATCAATTATTTTCATGACTTCTTATTTGACTTTGCATTCTTTAATGCACATTATCTTTAACTGTGACTATGGACTGGAAAACATAGTTTATGAAAAGTAAGAATATTCTAATTTAAAGTCAGATTTGTCTCATAGAAGGTTTGGAATGCTTTTTAAAATTTCACATCCAATTGTTAGTGTGTCTCTCGGCATCTGCTTTTACCATTTCAAGTTTTCTGAATTTAAAAAGTTTCGTTTTTTTAAAATGTCAGAAAAATCAATGTGGCTTCAAAATGAGTTTCTCTGTTTGCTTTCCAACAGGCCTGTCACAGAGGAGAGGATGCTTGAGTTGCTGTCATTTAAACCTTTTGAAAACAGGCAGCTAATTATTGTACAGATGAGATGAAAATTTTAAGTTATGCATTAACTCTCAAAGAAAGATACATTCTGAATACAAAAGTGGCAGAGCGCCTGGTGTGGCCAAATACAGCCTTTCTCCTGATGGATGAGGTGAGAATTTTGAGTAGCCAGTGTGGACACTTGACAGCCTCCTTGGCTCTGACCAGCTACCAGGGAGATGCAGAGCTTTGATTCATAAAGAAAGAAAATGAGGTAAAAAGAAGTAGTTGGAGGGCAGGCCAGTCAGTGTATATATAAACCATGCCACCCTGAAACCAAAACCATCCTAGGAATAGGATTTATGGTCTTTAGTTAAGAAACCATCAGAAAATACTAGCGAAGGAGAGAGAAGGTCTTTCTTTACTTAGCATTTGTTCCACAGTGTTATCCATAAACATAACTCAAAGACATTGTTTTTTCTGCCTGAAGGAGCTTAAGATTCAAGGGACCACTCACAAGCAAGGAAGGGGAAGTGCCATAGAGGAAACATTAGTATCCTCTCCCAAATGCAAATGTTGAAACCTCATCCCCCTTGTGATGGTATTTGGAGATGGAGCCTGTGAGAGGTGATTATATTGTGAGGATAAAGCCTTCATGAATGGGATTAGTGCCCTTATAAAAGAGGCCCCGGTGAGCTCTATTACCCCTTTTAGTCAGAGAGGACACAGTGAGAAGCGGGTTACCTATGAACAAGGAAGGAAGGCTTCACTAGACACAGATTTAGAAGCACTTTCATTTTGGACTCTCCAGCCTCCAGAACCATGAGAAATACATGCTTGTTGTTTATAAGCCATCCAACCTATGGAGTTCTTCCGGACTAAGACAAGAAGACAATTCCACACTGTGATTCATGGTAGAAACAGAAAACACGGTGGAGGAGAAATGACGAGATGGTATGTGCTGGTGTATCCTGAAGAAAGAGGCCAGGCTCTCCCTAAAGTCTCACTCATCAGCTGCTGAATGGAGGAGTACCTTGCTCATCTGAAAGTTGACCCATTCCTATCCTAAAAGCCTTTCCCAGTTCCTCTGACCCTCTTCTGAAAGGCTTTCAACCTCCCTTCTCACCATGCTTCTAAAAAAAAAAATCCATCCGAACCAGCTTTGTTTATCCATTCTATAAACATGCGCTGTTCACCTTCAATGTCCCAGGACCCTTTCTAGACACCAGAGGCTCCATGAAAAGTAACTCCATCTACTGGGAGTTGGAAAAAGACAAAAATAAATGCCAATCTCATGAGACAGGGGCTCAATAGAGACAGGCAGACTGTGCTCTGGAAGCACAGAAAAGCCCTTAGCTTAGCTTTGGCAGTTCAGGAAGACATTTTATGAAAAAATGTGACCCTAAATGAAGTTCAAGAGACTGACAGGATATAGTCAGTAATCCAAGAGAACTCTGGGTGAAAGTCTAGAACATTCCAGGCAGAAGAAACAGCATGCTCCTTGCAAAGTACATAACTTTGACATGGTATCATTATTATCCCAGTGAATCAGCAGCCACTAGTCACATTTCTCATTTTCATAATCAAGTTATTTTTGTGAAGGGGCATTCATTCATTTAGTCAAAAAATATTTATAGAACATGTAGAATGTGGTGGGTGCTATGTGAGGCACAAAAAGAAAGGGAGACTTTTTTTGTTTTGTTTTGTTTTTGTGGATTTTTTTTTTTTTTTGGTCATGATGGGTAGAAGAAATCATGCCCAAGACCATAAATATAAATGTTTTCAATGATCTCAGTAAATTTTAAAAATGGAATAAGATAGGAAGATAAGAGGTAAGAAGAGTTATTATTGGAAAGAAAGTGGGAGAAATTTCTAGATGTAGGGTCTGGTGTGAAAACATATTGCAATGAGACAAAAAAGAGGAGAGAAGAACAGAAGGGACTCAGAGCTTTGTTTTCCTGGGATAGAAGAGGCAGAAAAGTCAAGGATAATGTTGAGAGAGTTCTTTGTGTGATCAGAACGCAATGCAGAGGAGTAGCATGTGGTTTAAAGGATAGCATAAAAATGAAATGTAAAAAAGCTCCAAGTTTCCTAAGTTCTGTTAAAAACCCAAAGACTTACATCAGCATTTCATAGCCGTGTTATTGCATGCTTCGAATTAAAATCTACAGCACACTGAAAGCCTAAATTTGGGGAACAACCTAGCACCTAGGCAGCTGTAACATTTCCCAAGTTTCCTGTAACATAAGATAAAAGGGCATCCTGAGTCACTAAATCAATGCCATATATAGGATAAAAGCTGAATTCTCATTCCTAGCCACCAGACCTTGCTCTCCCCCCCACTCCCCCCCCGCCCAAAGAGATTGTGCTTTTATCCTTCTTGAATCACTAGACCAGATATTCATCTCTTCCACAATATGGGAACTATTCAAATCATCGTAGGATGAAAATCTGGCCCCCAAGAACAGCTCACGATGTTCTTTGGGGATGCATAATGAATAGCATGGACTCACTTGCAGAGGTTCCAAGGCACAAATCGAAACATCAAAGATCTAACCTTAGATCTGCCACATTTCCTCTTCCTCATTGTTTATATCAGAGTGTTGATTAAACACATCAAGTGTTTGTTAGGGCCAGAGCAAGGCAAATCAGCTCAATGAAGCCCTTCCACTCTAGATTTGCAGATGGCCCTAAAGTGCTCAGGCAATTGAACAGATGAATAATGAGAAAAAAATGTGAAGATGCAAAGTGAGAGAGGTGCCAACACCAAAATACTCCTAAGCAACTGTTTAAGTGACTCTTTAATATCCTAAGAGGTCCAGTCCCTGCTCCATCACCATCTCAGTGGCTAATGGGCATCTGTGATAGAGCACTGAGTCTCATAAAGGAAAGGTTCAGGTTGTATGTCAGCCAGCTGGCTAACATTCACTGCCTCGGGGCTGCACCTACCCCAGGAACATACAGGTCAGTTTTTCTGAGTTGTTTTAAACCACATAGATCTCTTTATAACAACAATTTGGCTTTGTCATTTAATCCATGGTGGTCTCAGGCCATCGGCTAAAGCTTTGGTTTAGTCTTTCTGTTTGAAGGATATATAAGATGCTAAAAGACCTTAGCCAATGACGAAATTATTTTTTTCAAGAATGTAAGGATTTCGAGGGAGAGAAAAAGTTTATGGAGAAAATCAATGTCATATAGGCTCACACTTAACAGAATTTAAAAGGGTTAACATATCAGCATGTTGCAAAACAGAATAACATATAATAAGGACTGGGAGGACCCTTCCATTGCTCTTGACTTTATCCAGGGATGTCCCTGAGAACTACATGTACCAGAGCTTGAAGCAACCAGATCAGTGGTGAAGTCCCAGCTACCGTCTGCTCTTTTCACTGCCAAACCTCAGCACACCCCGGCGCTGCCTGTGTCCGTGCTGTCTTTACCCTGCTAAGCCTGCCCCTGTGGGTTCCAGAGAAGTTGGTAATGAGCCCACTTGAGGAAAACAGAACATAAATTGCTTTGGCTTTGAAGACTGAAGCATCCAGATAAACCTTCTAAAAGCACTTGGCTCTGAGACTCAGCTCTAGTCTGGTGGACCACCCAGCTCTCAACCTTTCTCTACATCTCCAGATGACAGCAGTTCCAACCTTCATGCTACAACTTCCCCAGCCTCAAATAGATGATTAACCAGCTGGCTGTCTCCATGTAGCTTATGAAAAGGAAGGCAAGGAAACAAAAAAGGTGAAAACAAAAGAATTCAGAACTCAAACATTCTTCAGGGCAGTCTATAGCACCTCAAGAGGAACAGAACAGAAATGATGGCTGAAGAATGGAACTCAACCAGTTGTTTAACTTATTCTTCTGCACATCCAACACCTTAATAGAGAAGAATGAAATATGGAGAAATGAATCAATCTTGAGGATATTTTCTTTGGGGGAAGGGAATTTGAAGAGTATGAGATGATGTGAAAACATTTTATAGGACTTTCTTCACTTAGTGGATGGAAGGATCAATGTCCAGCCTGAAGATGTCATCAATAACTGGAATTCAAGAGACCCTACAGGGGTATAAGATGATGGAAGCACAGGTGCCCTGCATGGACTTCAGATTTAGTGTCTGCAGATGCTCTGGTTCTCAGGGGCAAGAAAGGGAAATATTTATTTATTTATTTATTTATTTATTTATTTATACCAGGGGTTTGAACCCAGGAGCACTTAATCACCGGGCTACATCTCTAGCTCTTTTTATTTTTTATTTCGAGACAGGGTCTTGCTAAATTGCCTAGGGCCTCACTAAGTTGCGGAGGATGATCTTGAACTTGTGGTCCTCCTGCCTCAGCCTTCTAAGTCTCTGGGATCAAAATAATTAAAAAAACAAAATTTCAATAGAAAAAAAATAAACTTGTGCTTATCGTTTAATCATTTAATTTTAACCTTAAATGCTCAAAGTGATATTAGAGGTTGGTAATAGTAAAGTTAATTTACTAAAAAAGAAACAGAGTCTTTGAGAAGTAATTTACCCATTGGTATTCAGCTATTTCCCTTCCAAGTCTATCCAACTGAAACACTAGTACATCTGCAGCAAGATGTATGCACCGGGATGTTTATTGCCACATTCTTATAACAACAAACTCTAAACAAATGTTTGTATGCAGGGAAGTGATTCATTAAATTATGGCACATTCTAAGAATACCATATAGCCATGTGCTTTTTAACACAGAAATTCTATTTTCTAATGACTTGGAAAAATCTTCAGGCCATATTGAATTTTTAAAATGCTAAATAAGATATTTAGTATGATTCCACTTAGGTAAAGAAATTTTTCTTTATTTTTTCTGTAGATACATATACACAAATGTCTGTATAAATCAACAGAAAGATATACAATAAAATTTCTATATAAGGCAAAATTAAGAGCTTTCAAGTATACCTCCCAAATCTTCCCAAGTCCCCCCCTTTGTCCCCAGAGGAAACCATGGTTTATATATATATTCCAGTGAGAATATATTCATGATTCCTTGTATGATTTTCCATTCAAAATTTGAGTTTAAGCCATATGATGCTATGTATATATAACATGTTTCTGTAATATGACTTTTACACAGAAAATATCTATTAACAAAAACCTGAAAATAAATTGGTCTTTTTTTCTTGCCTTTTTCTTATATCAACAATAGTAATAAATTCGTGTGGGAACTGTAGCTACACAGATTATAACTCTATTCTTGGTTCTGACTGATGGAGAGATTTAGTAGGCAGAACGGAAACACATATAAGATTTCTGGGTCACCTGCAAGCAGTGTTTAACATATGTAGGCAATATAAGGTCACTTTCCATGATATCCTCGACAGCAGCTGGCCTGCCAGCATCAAAATCATATTTCATGCAAGTCAGTTCTCCAGTCTAGACATAGGAAGGAACAGACGAGAGCAGGATTCATAATCAGCTTCTACATCCTGAGCTGATGAAATGACCATTCAGAATCAGGGCTGAAGAAAGACCAGAGGGACACACTGAAGTCTTTAGCAGAACTAGGAAGGTGCAAACCTATGTCTGAATGAAGAAAACCTGTTTCTGTGTAGATATTTTTTATTTGTTCTAATTAGTTATACATGACAGTAGAATGCATTTTGATTTCCAAAAACAAAACAAAACACACACACACACTCAAAAACACGAAGGCCGAATGTTCCCTCTGATAAGTGAATGCTGATCCTATGTAGATTTTAATGGATGCCTAAGTTCTGTCTCTTGTGTGATTTCCACAACCGTGGCAAATAGAGTTAAGTAGTGATGATGTAGCTAAGACCCAGTAAAAGAAGATGACTGATTTATGAATCCAGTCAGTTGAACAGGTCGGGGTTAGATATCCTCCACATTATTTCAGGGCACAACTATTGCAAGACCTGGAAGCAGAGCATCCCCTTCCCAAGAATTCTAGGCAGACATTAAAGAAGTCATAGGATCCCACTCCTGACAGGCTCAGCAGGCTGCATGAATCATTTCTTTCCAACCTACTCAGGGTTCTTTCAATAACATCCCTAGCATTGACATCTACAGATAAGGACCATAAAATATGGATGCCCATGCAATCACTCTCTCCTCTCTTTTTCTCTCCTCTCTTCACCTCTCTCCAACCCCCTTTCTCTTGGCCATAAAATTCTATTTTAGTAAAATTCAAAGACCTTATTAGGGTCACTGTAATTGGGAGTTTCTTTTTAAAAGCCAAATTTTTTTCATATCAAACAATCTTTTGATACATTATGTACTCCTAAATTAATCAGTAAGAGACATCTGTAAAGATAGTCTGATGGCAGATGCCCAGACTAACCTAAAATAAATGCAAGCCAAGTGACAAAAGAAATTGAGGGCAGCTGAGGAAAGGAGAACAAACCAAATAGACATGGCTGAGAATGGAGAATGGTAGGTTTTCTAAACAAGCCCCCAGTTCATGATGGGAGTAGAAGGTGATGATAATTTTGTCCACACCATTGATGACTTTCTTGATGTTAAGATATCCAGGGTGCTGGGAACACACCTCTGAACACAGGAACTGCCTCTGTTCTTATGGGATCTTAAATTTGCTTATTCTTTGTTCCTCTTCTTAATCTATGTGATGGAGATCATTGTTTCCAGTTCAGGCAGCTGCTCTAAAGATGCATCTGCTTTCTGGGCACCAGGAAGGACTCTGATTCCTGGGAGGATTGCCCTGCCTTTGAAAGATTAATCAGGATTAAACACCCACAGAGCTGAGCAATAACCAGAAGGTCATCAAGGGAAGCTCACACTATTTAGAAAACAAAAACAGGACAAGACAGGGCTGTGGATCAATAGGACATTTCTCATTCTAATTTTTGCACTCCAAATTGCTCAAAATTAAACAATAATAACTATTAAAGTTATAAATTATGGAAAGTCAAGTGATACACAAGAGGCTTGTGTACACTGTGCATAATGTGGAGTATGGAATGTAAACAATGTGTGACTGCTTCTACAACAGATTATTTATTCATTCACTCAACACATCTTTGTCAAGTGTCAGACTTCTGCTGGTCTAGATTGGGATAAATACTATTTTAAAAAAATGGTGAGGTTACATGACAGTAATTTACAGGTTCTTGCAGAGTGAAGAGGACAGCTTTAAATAACTGGCCAGAAAAGGCCTCCCTGAGGGTCAGTTTTTGAGCTGAGAGCTAAAGAATGAAAATGAGCTTTGGCAGAACATAGGGAAGAACACTTTGGGCAGTGGAAAGAGCCTTCTAAATAGAAGGCCTAAGGACAGGCAAGGGCTTGACATAGCTAAGGAACAGAAAGGAGTCCAACATGGCTGGAACCTAGCAGCAGGTATAAATGTCTTGTAAGGCATGGTTCTGTTGCCAGTTCAAAGATGGCATGAAAGTTTACACAGCTGTCTTGCCATGCTTTGAAAGTGGGTGATATGTCTTGTTTCATCATAAACAACAAGACCTGGGGATTTATTCTTGCCTCCACAGAGACGGGTGCTCATCTTGGGTACAATACTCGGCATTACCTGCCTTGGCCCACATTTATCACTGTCCAGTCAGTTGATGTTCTGTAATTTTTGCACACATCAAAATGCCAGCCACTGAAAGGAGAAAATGGATGGTGTATCTTTTGTCCATTGTTATAAAAGACTTAGATGATCCTTCTGGTCGATGAAATTCTCTCCATTTACCACACTGTTGCCTAAGTTGCCTTTTTTACTTAATCAACAAGAAGAGAGAGTTATTAAATTCAATTATGAAAAGTAGATCTTCACTGGATTACTATGATGGCTTTTATAAAACCCTTGGAATTAAGTTAGTCTATTAACAAATATTTAATTTGCTTCTAATATATTAAGTACTATAGAAAATGCAAAGTAAGAACAGATGAAGAAGGATCTTGAGGAACTTACTACTTACCGGAAGAAAAAAGATGCACTAACAGTATGAACTTATGAGTATTTCATGAAAGATGATGTCTGTGGTGTACCTTAGAAATCTGCAGGAGTCCAGGAAAAGAAAGCAATTATTTAGGGCTGAGGTTAATTGCATAAAGTTCACACTGTTCAATACGTGATGTACAGAAGATAATAAAAAATGATTTGTCAAATAAATGAGAGGTAGATTTGTATTTTGATTTCAAGGGTATATATAAAATGAGTTCACAGTGAGAAATGGGGGCTCTGAGGGCAGGAGGGCCAGCATAATCTGTGTGGCTGGGAGTAAGCATGATGCACAGGAAGACAAGAGGAAGGTAGGGTATATCATAGAATATCATAGCAGTGACAAAGGACCTTGGACAACAAATTTTGAACTTGATTAAAAAAGCAGTTTCAAGTTCCTGAAAAAGACGAAAGTGACTAATAAAACAGAGTGTTAGAAAAATTATTCTGATAGTTGTGTTCCAGGGAAAAGACACAAAAGATTAAAGGTTAAGTTAGAAATTATCTATTTTGGGAATAACAGAGTATAAAAATAAATAATTCATGCACATGAAGCTACACATAAAGACTTTGTGCAGTATGTACATGGTGAAAGTAAGGACAGAGTATGAAGTTACCAGTCTGTTATCTATAAATCTAAGACGTACTGCTGTGTCCAGAATGTTCCTTTGCTGTTGCTTGCCCAAGCACACACTATACACATTCCTGTCTGAAAGTGTTCACAGTTTGCCCTTCATTGCACCTGAGATGCTATTCATCAAATATCTGAAAAGTTCACTCTCTTGTCTTTAGTTTCTGCTCAAATGTCACCTTCTCCAGAGACCTGTATAGCCAACCCCACTTAAAATTGTAGCCACCCTGACATGCCCACTCTTGTTTTATCCCACTTTCTAGCACACATTATATTATAATATATATATATATACCTTATATTTTATGTATTTTACTTGTTTATTATATTTATTTGCTATTTGCCTCAGTTTGAACATAATATCTATAAAGTGAGAGTTTTATCTGTTTGTTTGTTTGTTTTATCTTCAGTGCCTGGACCATTATAGATCATTAAGAGTTTGGGGATGAAAATGAATCAGCCTCAAGCATGCCTACTTCTTTTGGTGGAGGCACCAAAAGGTACAACATTTCCTTCCAGGAAACTCAATTGTATTAAAAGTCTATTACCAGAATTATGGCTCAGAGGAGTTGCCACATCAAAGCACAGATCTTTCAATATTAGACAACAATCTGATTCTCAACACAATAAGCCTGCAAATAGCCTCTGACTATTTTAATTGAAATGAATTAAGCACACAACTGCTACTTGCATCCCTAACTACAGCATCTCTGATTTTAAAAACAAAACAAAATGGGGTTTTTGCTGTTCTGTTTATTTGTTCAGCTTTAAATTGTCTGGGCTAATTATCTTTGTAAATGTAAAAGTGTTCAGGGTCTCATTTAGTAGTGTCAATTCTTAACTTCCCATGTGGAAAAAAAATTTTTTTTCACTTAATAAACATGAAACCAAAGCAACAATGTATTACCCTCTCAGTAAGCTGGTAATGCTTGCTTGGTGCTCCCATTCCAATCACTCTACCCAGGGTCATAAGACAAGAGCAACTAGACATGCCTACAGAGAGGTTAGAACCAGACTGTTGAAGACAAAAGAAAACCAGATTTTTGTAAATTAATGCTATTGGTACAGTGGAATCATGAAAAAAGAAGTAAAGGGCTTTATCTCAGCAGCAAGCATGGCTTTAGGGATACTCTGTAGTCTCAAAACCACTGGCCAAGGAAGCAAGTCCCAGGGAACTGCTAATGTACCGCATCTCAGTACATATCATGAAAACAGATAATAGGCTGCTACATTTCTGCTCACTTCTCATGCCAGACTGTCCTGTTCAACAGCCACATGTGATCACTTAAATTTAAGTAAAATTTTAGCTCTAGACTTATGCTTCCAGCCAACATGGAGTTACAGAGAAATAGAAATAACACAGACATTAGAATTAACAGACACGCTTCATTTATGGACCTTATGTTCAAAATAGTTAAGTGGCGATATTGAAGAAATTTTTATGAGTCCCAAATCAAACCACTACAGTGTGTGAAATGAAAAATACACAATTAAGGAAACATTAGATGGTGAATGTGATGACATTACAATAGAAACAATTGAAAATAAAACAAAAAGAAAAGAAAATCAATGAAAATGAATATAGCATCGATAAATTGTGGAACAACTTAAAATGGCCTGGTATACATGTAATTGGAGGCCCTAAGGGACAAATAAGGAAGATAGAAAAAAATACTTAAATCATAACTGAACATCTTCCAAATTTTACAGGAACTGAAAGCCCATGTGCAAGAGAGTTAATGAACCACAAGCAAAATAAACATGAAAACAACTAAAGCTAGACAAATGATAATGAAATCACTCAAAACCAGGGACAAAGAGGAAATCTGAGAACAAAGCCATGTTACATTCAGAGGAACAGACAGTGAGTTATATCTCAAGTGAAAGAAGTCAGAAGACCATGAAACAACACTTTTAAAGTACTAAGAGAAAAAAAAAATGAGCAGATTAGAATTCAATACTCAGCAAGAATATTTTCAGAAAATGAAGGTGAAGTTGAGTCTTCTTCAAACTTAGAAAAGTTGAATAAATTCATTATCAGCACACTCACATCATTAAAAATGCCAGAGGAGGACTTCTGGTCAAGCCACCATGACTGCCCTCTTCATCAGTCAGGAGGAAATGATGGCAGAGTGGGTCTAGGCAGCCACCCTGACTCCTCCGCAGTCCAGAAAAGAGCAGAGAGAGAACAGCTGGCCAGAGAGGTGTGACAGAGTTAACACCCTGAAACTCAATAACACACAGCTTGAGACTTCAGAGGGACTTGGAATTTGGTTACCAGAGCAGAAACTAAGGAAAGAATGTCTTGACCAGGTGAGGGTGAGAGTGAGGGGTAAGAAAGAGAGAAAGAGGGAGAGAAAAATCCCACAAGCTTATTTCCCTAACAAAAGTTGAAAAGAAAAGCAGACCAAGTTAAAACAGAACAGCAAAGACAGTGAAGATCAGGCAGTTCAGCCCCGATGACGGGCAGAAAGCTGTGTCAGGCAGGGCAGGCATTCTCTAGAGTCCACATCTAGCCAGTGTTCCTAGAAGAAGTTAAATCAATACAGCTTCTCCCCACCTACAGACAGTAAAAAGCAAAACCATAGGAAACACCTCTGAAATAGGTTGTCTCAGTAATCCATCTGTTTTAATCAGCTTTTTCACTGCTGTGACTGAAAGACCCAACCAGAACAATTGTAGAGAAGCAGAAATTTATATGAGGGCTCGCAAGTTTCCCAGGTCTCAATCCATAGACAGGAGGCTCCATTCTTTGGGGATTGAGGTGAGGTAGGACATCGTGGCAGAAGAGATTGGCAGACGAAAGCAGCTCACATCATGACCAGAGAGTACAGAAAGAGAGACCCCACTCTCCAGATACAAAATATATACCCCACAGCCACACCCCAATGAATCACTTCCTTCAGCCATAACCCACCTGCCTCCAGTTACCATTCAGTTAATCCTCTCAGGGATTTAATTCACTGATTAGGTTAAAGTTATAAGCAAATCATTTCTCCTCCAAACCTTCTTGCATTATCTCACATGTGAGCTTTGGGGAGACACCTCATATCCAAATCATAACACCGTCTAAAAGGAACTTGTAGAGGGATTGCTTCTAGCTGAAGTTTACTGAAATACCTTCTCCTTCCCCTTGGACAAGGAGAGTGGGTGAGGTTGACCAGAGAGCAAATAACTCCTGAGGAGTGCTAATCACAACTCAGAACTCCCCACAGCCTGCACAGGAGCTCAGACAAAGATGGGCCAGACTTACCCCTGTCACAGTGATGGGTTAAAAACCCTGGTGAGCTGTCAGCCAAGGTGGAGGCTGTGACGCAGACCATTCACAGACAGTCTGTATTTGCAGGCCCCACAGTTGCAGACAGCCACCAAGCTCGATGCCACTATAAAGAAGCCCCTGTAGAGGTGAGAAGGCATTCAGTGTCCCACACCAGACAGTGACTCCACTGAGCTCTGTATCCTCTACCGCTGTACCCAAAAGAAACATCCAGCAAACACAGTTTCTGCCAAGCATGCAGAATCAGGCCTTTGTGCTGACTAATAAGCAATGGATAGCAAGAAAACTGTAGCAGTAGCTATATCAGGAGGGTTTGCAGCCCTGAGTCCCAGAGTTGCCAGATAATTCAATTCTCATTCAGATATATAGATCCACAAAAAGTATTTCCTGAGGATAACCCCAAATAGTCAGCAAAGAACCTCATTGCATATATTGTGCATAGAGGATCTTACAGAGGAGAACCACACAGACCCTAGCTACCACCCAGTGTGCCCAGTTACAAGCCCACCAACCTGCAATGTGCAGTGTGTGCAGCACACCCCCATAGGCCACCAAGCATCACATCAACCCTAACCCTAATTCTAACCCTCTACCTTCAACTGCCACACACCTCCACACTAAAATCTATATAGGATAGCCCACACTGGATTTGACAGTGCTGGATATACATAAATTTTCTTCAGGAGGGCACATAAGTCTGAACCCCCTAACAGGGAGTAACCCAGCTGCTAAGTCACAGACAATAAGGGAAAACCTTCTTCAGCCCACCAGAAAGCTAGCAGCTACCTATACATCCAAAGAACAGAGGGGCCTTCTAGAATTGAATCAGATATATGATAACTACCTCCACACCCAGGGAAACACAAAGGTGAAGCTGAGGAGTTTCGGTCATCTTCCAAAGGTTTCAAATCCTGAGGAAATCCAAATCAGGAAGACTCAATAAGAAATATACCCACCTCAGCATGGAATATCATAAGTAGCTCTAATGTTAATTTTGACCTTACAAATATTACTTTTCATATTGAATCAATGGTAGTTGTCTTATCCTTTGATATTGCAGCACTCAACCCATAGGGTTGTATTTTTTCTAATGTTTTAAAGCATTAACTGAAATCATTGTTTCTATTTTTGCTTTCCTAGTTCAGGTTTACACCTGCTTTTCTTGGTCTCTCTTTTCTCTCTTGCATTACCTGCATGTGCCTTAAATCCTCCCCCTACTTCACATGTTTTTCTTTCTTTTATCTTAGCTTGTATTATTTTTTTCTTAGCTTGTATTATTTTTTTCTATCTTTTCTCTTTCTGTTTTCCCACTTCTTGTTTGCCCATTTTTTTCTCTTCTCCCATTTTAAACTTCTATATAGTATAATAATAATTTATTATCTTTAGTAACTAATTCGACAACCTATTTAAGAATATTATTACAATTTTGTACTTGGATTAAAGGGACTGTGGAGACATTTGCAGTTAAGTTTTTTTCCCCTGAAGTTTATTAGTACATGACTTTATTCTGAAGTGATTGCAATAAGTAAGGTTTAGTATCTGCTTTCTTGATAATGGATGTAGCAGAAGATACATGTTAAGTGGGAGTATCAATACCTGGATATTATTCCAACCTAGGGCACTTAGGAGAAAGAACCTCACTAAATAATCCCTTGCATAAAAGTGGAAGAGATAATCATCCAGCAGATGGGAACACATACAAACAGTATGAAGAAGCAAGAAACAAATCACATGAAACAGCCCCCAGCACTTCGATAACTGATCCCATTGATACATCAGATAAAGAGTTTAGAAAGTTCACAGTTAAAATGATCAATGAATTAAAAGAAGATGTAATACATATGTAAAAATATAGGAAATGAAAGATCATTTCAATAAAGATAGAGGTTCTAAAAAGGAGCTAAATGGAAATCCTAGAAATGAAAGAATTAATAAATCAAATTAAAAATTCATTAGAAAGCATCACCAAGAGATTAGACCACATAGAAGTCAGATTCTACAACCTTGAAGACAAAGTATATTATCTTGAAAATAAAGTCAGTAACAAAGAAAACTTGTTAAGAGACCATGACCAGAGTATTCAAGAAATCTGAAACAGCATTAAGAGACTAAATATATGAATCACTGGAATAGAAGAAGACATCAAAACCCAGACTAAAGGAATGCACAAACTTCCATGTAATATTATCAGAAAAATTTCCAAACCTCAGGAATCACATGGTAATCCAAACACAAGATGTATTTAGAACTACAAATAGAGAAGATCCAAAAAAAAATCCTTTCCCAGACAGATTACAATTAAAATGCCTAATTCATAGAATAAGCATAAAAGTTTGAAAAGCCACAAAAGAAAAATAGCAGGTCATATGTAGAGATAAGCCAGTTAGACTTTCTATCAATTTCTTGCCCAGACCCTAAATTAATGGGTGCCAACCAACATTGCATATCCAGTCATATTAACAAAAAGTGTAACATAAATTCTATGCAATCTTCATTAAAATATTAACAACATTCTTCACAGAACTATAAAAACCAATCTTAAAATTCATATGGAAGAATAAAAGATCCAGCATAGTCAAAGCAATACTGAGTAAGAAGATGAACACTAGAGGACTCATAATTTATCTGGTCTTAAATTATACTACAGAGTTATAGTAACAAAAACAACATGATACTGGCATCAAAAAAGATGCAAATACCAATGTAATAGAAGACAAACCCACATAGATGCAGTTGTCTTATACTCAACAAAGGTTTCAGAAAAGATAGCCTTTTTAACAAATGGTGCTTGGAAAACTGAATACACATACATAGAAGAATAAAATTAGATTCTTATCTTTCACCCTGCAAAAAAACTCAACTCAAAGTGGATCAAAGGCCTATGAATTAGACCAGAAAATTAGAAACTGCTAAAAACATTCCAACATATTGGTACCAGCACTGACAGTCTTAATAAGACCCATAAAACCCAAGAAATAAAACCAAGAATCAATAAGTGAGATAGCATCAAATTTTAAATTTTCTGTATAGCAAAGGAAACAATTAATAACATGAAGAGATAGGCTACAGAATGGAAGCAAATGTTTGCCAACTACTCTTTCAACAGGGAATTAATATACAGAATATATGAAGAACTCAAAAAACTTAATACTAGATAATCCAATAAATAAATAAACAAAAAACCTAAACAGAAGAAGAAATAAAATCAAAGTAAGCCAGACTCAGAAAATCAAGGTCAAATGTTTTTTCTCATATGTGGAAGTGATAGCAAAATATGGGGGAAATGCAGGGGGAGAATCCCATGAAAATGAAAGGGAGATCAGTGGAGTAGAGGAAGGGGATTGAAAGGAGGGAGCAAGAATGGGAAAAGGAAAAAACTGATAAATGAAATTGACCAAATTACTGGGGGCGGGGGGTGCATGCCTGTAATCCTAGTGGCTCAGGAGGCTGAAGCAGGAGGATTACAAGTTCAAAGCCATCCTCAACAACTTAGCAAGACCCTAAACAACTTAATGAGACCCTGTCTAAATAAAATATAAAAAGGGCTAGGAATGTTCCTCAGTGGTTGAGTGCCCCTGAGTTCAATCCCAGGAATAAAGAAAAAGAAAAAAGAAAGAAATTGACCAAATTATGCTATGTACATATGAATACACCAAGTGAACTCAAAATTTACATATGATTGTAAAGTACCCATTAAAATCAATAAAAAGAAGGAAGACTTGTACAGTTAAGGAAGAAGAATAGAGGGAGGGAAAAGGACAGGGAAAGAGGAAGTACGGAGGACTGAAATGGAACAAATTATATTCCATGCACATGAGATGTCAAAATGAACCTATTATGTATAATGAATGTACTGATAAAACTAACTAATGTACTGATAAAAATATCTAAAATATGGAAGAAATGCTAAGCAGCCTTCCAAACAGAAGGAAAAATGATGCTGGATTAAAAAATAAATTACACAAAGGAAGGAAAATCTCTGGAAATGGTAACCACAAGAATAAAGAAACAGATTTTTATTATTATTTAAATATCTCTAAAGATAATTGTCTTTTAAATTGATGATAATATTAAGTTAGAATGTGGTTCATAATATACATTAAACTTTCATATATTTGAGTATTTTAAATTACTTTATATTTACATATGATTTATAATGATACTTATATATGTGTTTATGTGTATGTATATATAAAAACAATAGCACAAGAATAAGAGTACAGCAAAGGAAATACAAATATATATATAACCTATCATTAAATAACTACAATAACAAAGAGTTACTACTTATAAGACTAGAAAGAGCTGGGTGTGGTGTGCATGCCATTGACTAGGGAGGCTGAGGCAGGAGGGTCTCAAGTTCAAGGTCAACCTCAGCAATTTAGTGAGGCCCTAAGCAACTTAGTGAGATCCTATCTCAAAATTAAAAAATAAAGAATGCTAGAGATGTAGCCTAGTGGTAAATTTCCCCTGGGTTTAATATCCAATGCACACACACGCGTGCATGTGCACACATGCACATTCAAAAACAGACTAGAAAGAAAATAAATGAAATTATAAAAATATAAATATATACAACTAATCCAAAATGAGAAGTAAAAAGAAAAGAAAGAACAGAGGGAACAAATAGAAAGCAGCAAAATCATAGATGGACAACTTAAACAAATCAATAATCCCATTCATGGAAATGGTCTGAATGTCTCAATTAAAATACCAAGATTATCAGGCTATGAAAGACAGACCCAAGTAAATTCTGTCTTCAAGAAAAGCAAAAGACATTGTAGGTTAAAAGTAAAAAGACAAAAAAGGATATACTATTTTAACGCTATCCAAAAGGACATCTGAGTATTTGTGTTAATATTAAATCAGATTTCAGTAGAAAAAAATCAAAGATAGTCATTTAATAAAAATAAATGAGTCAATTCATCAGAAGGATATAAAAATCCTGAACATTTATGTACCTAATAATAGAGATTTAAATTGCACTTATGTCCCAGCTGAAGTGGGAGGATCAGTTGAGTTCAGGAGTTAATACCAACATGAGCAACAAGTGAGACCACAATTCAAAAATAAATAAACAAATAATAAAATACAGAAACCTATAGGACTGCAAGGGAAACTGAAGAAATTCACAATTACAGATGGAGGTTTTCATATTTCTCCCTCAATAATTGCTAGAATAATTAGAAAACCAATTATAGAGTATTGAAATAATACTGTCAACCAATTAACATTTATAGGACAAATTTTCCCCAAATGAAAGTATACTCTTATTCTTAAGTGCAAACTAAACATTTATAAAAATAGACCACATTCTAGGCTATATGCTGCCTTAAATAAGTTTAAAAGATTTCAAGTTATATAAAGTATGTTTTGGAACACAATGGAACTGTTAGAAATCAATAACAGAAAAGAACTCTAGAAAATCTTCCAATATTTGGAAATTTAAAAATATGCTTTTAGAGCTGGGGATGTAACTCCATTGGTAGAGTGCCTGCCTCACATGCAGAGAGCTCTGTGCTCAATCTCCAGCACCAAAAATAAATAAATAAATAAAAATAAAAAATAAAAAAATATGCTTTTAAATCACTTATGGGTGAAATAAGAGATCAAAAGGGAAATGAGAAAATATTTTTAATTAAAACTTAAACATGTAAAAATTCCTGACATGCCACTTATATAATGAAAAATTTGGCTATTATTTGTCCCTAGTTCCTGGGAAAATAATCAATTCTTAGAATTTTTTATTATTCACAAGCCCCTTGAATCACACCTATGTCTATGCTAAAAACTTAGATTACTCAGAATGGAACTTGGAACCAGCTGAACACTGGAGAGGAAAGGAAGACTGGATATTGGGTTATATCACATGGCCAGTGACTTATAATTTTGGAATAAAAAGTCCAATAAAAATTCTGGACACTGAAATTCAGCTGACTGAGCATCCTGGTTATTGAACATAGTGATGTGAAAGGAAAGTGATGAACCCTAATCCCAGCAGGGAGAACATAGAAGCTTTGCATTCAGGATCCTACCAACTCTTTCTTATGTTTCTTTTCATTTCACTTACTCTTTGATATGTATTCTTTATAATAGTACCATAAATATAAGTACAGTGATATCTTGAGTTCTGTGAGTCATTCTAGCAAGTTATCAAAACTGAAGAGATCATGGACTTCCAAATTTGGTAAGAAACCCAAATGGACTGGGACCCCATTGGAGGCCCCTGAAGTGAAAGCAGTCTTGTTCAACTCTACCCTTCAATCTGTGGATTGCGATTTTAACTCTTAAGGTTACTGTCAGAATTGAATCTGTTCACAGTTGGTGTCAAAATGCTACTAAAGCAATACCTTAATAGTACCAAATACCCATACTGGAAAAGAAGATATGTGTCAAATCTATGTCCTTAATTTCTACCTTAGGAAATTAGAAAAATAAGAGCAGATTAATGCCAATGTAAACAGAAGAAAAGAAATAATAAGGATCTGAGCAGAAATCAATGAAAAAAGTAAAACAAGATAAAATCAAAACTTGATTGCTTGAGAAGATTGATAAAATTGATGAATGTGTAGCCAAACTAATAAGGGGGGAAAAAAAAGAATGTTATGCCTCATCATAGAACCAGAAACATGGGACTGAAACCTGACCATGGACTGCAACCTCTGAAAACACAAACCAAATGCCCAGATCTTGGGCATTTTGTCACGTGATGGCAGTTGACTAACACAGGAGTGAGAGAAAATGATATCACCACAGATTCCACAGATACTAAAAGAATAATAGAAGAATATTTTGCACAACTTTATGCCAATAAAATTGATGATGTGGATAAACTGGAAAAATTCCTTAAAACACAAATCTCCAAAGTTAATTCAAGAAGAAATTGATAACTAAAGTAGCTCTATATCTGTTCAATAAATCTGAATAATAGACTAAAGATTTCCCACAAATAAAATGCTAAGGCATCAATATCTTTGATAAATTCTACTAGCCTTTTAGGAAGAAATAATACCAACTCTAAACAAATTTTTTTTTAAATTGAAGAGGATGAAATAGTTCTCAACTCATTCTAAAAGATGAAATGAATGTCATCCAAATAAAAAATAATAAAGGAAAAAGAAACCAGGAAAAAAAAACCTTTATAAACACAGATGCAAAAAGATTATGAGAAATTTTATCAAATCAAATCCATTCATGCATTTTGACCAAGTGAGGCTTACTCAATGTAATTCATAAATAAACTAAAAGATAAAAGCCATATGATGATCTCAATTGATGTACATAAAACATTTGAAAAAATTCAACATCCACTCCTGATTTTAAAGAAACAACTCTCAGGAAATTAAATGAACTTCCTCATCTACAAATAACATACTGAATTGGGAAAAAAACTAACCCACTTTCCCCTAAAAGCAGGAACAAGACAAGGTTTCTACTTTTATTCTTTTATTCAATATTGAACTGAATCTACTGGTCATTGCAAATATGAGAAAAAGAAATAAAAGACATCCAGGTTGGATAAAAAGAAGTAAAACTGTTTATTTTCAGAAAACAGGTTGCAAGATATTTTATCAACTTTCAAAGATCAATTGTATTTATTTCTGTATTCTAGAAATGAATAATATAAAATTAAAAGTACAAATGCTATTTATAGGATCATCAAAAAATATTAGAGATTAATCTGAAAAAATGTGAATGACCAAGACACTTAAAATAAAATATTGCTGTTGAAATTAAAGGAGAAGCAATTGAATGGAATGATACACTGTAATCATGATTAAAGATGCAAAATATTGTTAAAATATAATTTTTCCTCAATTGATAGAGAAAATATACTATTATAATCAAAATCTCTGGAAACTTTCTAAAAATAGAAATAGGCAGTCTTTCTAAAATTTATGTGAAAATACCTAGAATAAACAAAACTATGTTTTATAAAATGTTGAATATGTTGCTGATATTCACCCCTTCCAATGCCCTCTCTCGATACCCTTCTCCATCCCATCCCTTTCTCTCCTTCCTGTTTTACTTTTATGTCATCATTTAAATAATAATAATAAAATTCAAAAAGTCAAAAAATTAAAAAGGAAGAAAAATTAAAGTTGAAAAAGTGATTGGAAGGCTAGCACTACCTGGTTTCAAAATTATTAAGAACTACAGTGGAGCTGGCCTGTAGCTCAGTGGTAGAGCAATTTCTTTGACCATTAAGCACACATTTACTTTATTATTTCAGTCCTAGATTTTTACTCAAGAGAAAAGAAAGTACTGGTCCATATAACAAACATGAATGTTTATAGGTAACAGCTTTATAGAGCACTAGAGAAAGTCTGAGTGCCCATCAACAGGTAAATAGAACAGTTATATATACATACAATGGAAGACTGTTCTGTAATAAGAAGAAATTAATACGAATATATATATGTTATAGCATGAATGAATCTAAAAATATTTTTTCTGTGTAAAAGAAGCTAAACAAAAGAGTACATACTTATTATTCTGTTTATATAAAATTCTAGAAGATACAAACTAATCCTTACTTTTATTAAATAAATTAGTGGTTGTCTGAGGATGGAAGAGAGGGATATAAAGATTTTAGAAGAGTAAAGTGTTACAAGGAAACTTCTGAGAGTGCTGAATATGTCTATTATCTTAACTGGTAATGTTTTCATAAATGGATTGACATGTTAAAACTTACCAATTATACAATTTCAAATATGTCCAACTTACTGTGTGTCAATTATATTTCAATAAAACTTTCACAGTGCCTAAGTTCAAATGCTCAGTAGCTAGCGTTTAAAACATTGGACATTGCCAATGTAGAATATTTCCACCATCACACGAAGTGAAATTGGAAACTATGGCCTGGAATCTTGGGAAGAGGCTTTCTGAGAATAGAATGGAGACGTGAGAAGATGAAAATCAATGAAGAAAGGCTGTGCAGTTTGCCCTATGTAGCAAGAGACATGAGTTGCAGTAGGCAGCTTTGACTTTTGTTTTCTTCCGTCATTTCTCAGAACCTACAAATAAGCATTTATAGCAGACTCTTGTTTTTTTTTTTTTTTTTTAGTAACTGAAAGTACAGCTATCACAACCACTGCAGAACTAAGAAAGAATTATTGGGTAAAGCTCAACCACTTCAGGGATCATAAAATGAACAGGGGAAGAATATGGGATCCAGAAATCTTAAGAACAGAATTAAGCTCCAAGAATCTATAGGTATAAAAGGACCCAGCTTAATACTGATGCTATTAACAGTGTTCATGTACATGGCAGGAAAACATGTTCCTGATATTCCCAGGAATAAAACTTCCAAGTTTCAAAGTCCTCTTGCCAGGTAACACTTAGCAACAAACTGACAAGCGGAACGACTAGGAATAGCTCAGCTTTTCAACATAGGAGCTATTTTAATAAATCTGGATTTCTGGGTTGCAGACTTATTTTGATGTATAGTTTGCTTTCTCCCTTCAGTCTCCCCTGCACATTTGCTTTCTACTTGTCAGAATTTTTTCCCATTATACCCACTCCTGGGAGGTTTCACTGAAGCATCATCTGTCATTGGAGAGGTATATATGTTATCATTAGTATAGAGCCTTGTAAACTTATTTGCCTTTTTTTCATTCCCTCTCAGAGGACAAACTTCTCTCTGAACACTAGTTCTTAAAAACAAAACAAAAAAAAAAATTCACTGCTGTTTTCCATCACCATGGCTTCCATTCTCAATCCAATCATCAACCCAAGAACTAAATCACAAATCCCCAGAGGAAAATGGAAGGAGGCAATATACCTCCAGCTCTAACATACGCTTCTCATTTAAAAAATGTTCATTGTCATTAATCCACAATGAACATCTTTAGCTGCGAGAAATGATAGGGCATACAATATGGAAACTGGTGAGGGAAGGCAAACACGAGCTGGATAATCATGATTTTGTCTTAATTAACATAGATAATAAATTTCAGAATTAATGTTCTCAGGTTGCCTTGGAGCTCTGAGTCATTAGATAAGAATTCAATTAAAGGACCGGTCCTGTTCCTAAATCTAATGAAGAAGCAGTGCTGGATTTTGCCACCTTCATTTCCTGGGAGTATGAATGTGAGCGAATGTGAATGTATTACCATTTCTTCAGAGTTGTTAGAATACTGGGGACTTGCTTGCCTTCTCAGGGTGGAGAGCCTTCTTTGATCCTGTCGACGGGGGTGAATGAGAAACCACTAGAAAATCCATATTTAAAAAAAATTATTGAAAAAATTTAACATTTCAGGGGTTTTCTAAATTTTATTACAATGGAAAATTATGTTCAAAATTTTCAGTGACTTTGTTATTGTCTGAAATAGCAGTAAAATATTAATAATTTCTGAGGTGTCTAAGGTAAAGTTTTAAAAAGTGTAAAAGGCACTTATTGAACACATAATAAGACCCAAGGGTTCTAAGAAATTAAACATTTTTTATTTATTTTAATCTTTAATCATTTTTATTATTAGCCCATTCTCAAAAAGGGGGTAAGTAAGGAACCTAAATGACTTGTCCAAATCACAGAGACAATGAATGGCAGAGCCAGGATGAATTAAACTCTCAGTGGAGATTAATGGGGAAGATTTAACACATACCCTCTGTTTTATATGAAATAATTAAACCACATTATTAAGCTCTCCTAAAAATTCAAAATTGAAAAAAAATGAAATGAAAAAGCTTTAGGCACATTTGATTCTGATACACTTGGAACAGCATGCTGTTTCCCAGGACTTCCCTCAAGTAGACAGTTTCAACTTTAAAAGCCCAACTATATTTTCCCAAAGTGCTTGAGGGAAAAAATACACAATAGAACCAAAGCTTTCTTCTCAATATTTTAATCATTTTTAATTAAGGATATGAGGATACAAGGGATAGATAAAAAACATTACATAGAGAAAATGATTAATAAATCTAATAAACAACTAATAAAAAATTATTGTGCATATCAAAAAAGGCTAAAAATACCTCACCATGTTAATAAGTATATTTAGATAACAAGACTCTTAATGATTTCCCATGGTTTCTAATAAACAGCATCCATTCAAAGTAAGTTTGAAACATTTAAATCCTTGAGGGATATACTCTTAAGATTTTTGGGACATTGTATTCATTCCACCTAAAATGTTTTTCTTCAACCAGGTATTAGTTGAAAAGAAGGAGGATATGAGTCAGCAAAAAGTTGGGAAGAATTAGAATGAATCTTGGGGAGCTTCCTCTGTCCCTGAACTCTTCAGGAAAAACACCAACTATACCATTGGGTGGTTTCATTCTGAAGCATTACCTTCTAATACCACCGTGATGTTCCAGTGTCCATGGACACCAACTTGGGAGAGTCATTTTCAGACTTCATTGGTCCCATGAATTTCAAATTCACATTTAGGAAAATTCACTCAAGATCCCAGAAGACAATATACCCCAGGCAAACAGAGAATGTGCAAGACAGAAGAAATCCATAGGCCCCAAATCTAACAGAAAAAAACTAGAAATAATAGTCTCTGAAAGGCAAATAGTGAAAATTGCTAAAGTCTGTATATCAGACAGTCCTTACAGAAGAATAGAAGTTGTAGAACCAGGGCACCAATTGCTTTTACATCAAAAGAAGTAGAGTAAGTGAAGAGAAAAGGCCAATTCAAAATGCACACGCATTCATTTCTCTCTCTCTCTCTCTCTCTCTCTCTCTCTCTCGCTCTCTCTCGCTCTCTCGCTCTCTCTGAAGGCACCATGGTAGCACCATGAGCTTAGAGATAAAGCAATAAGACATTTCAGGAGTTCACATTCTACTTGGAATTTAAAAGAAAATCAATTGCTACTTTGTAAAAAGACAAACTGTCCTAAATACCATACATGAAGTTCAAAACAATATTTTTTTGGCTCTAGAATCAAGGAGGCAACATGACACCACATACGAAGTTCACAGCTACAGCATCAACATGGAACATGTGGAAGAGTGTGGGCTTCAGAGATAGGCAGATCTGTGTTCAAATCCCAGCTCTGCCACTAACTTGACATGTGTCCTGTCAAGCTACCCAACTCTGAGAATAATGTCTTCTTCAGAGTGCTGTGACCACAAAGGTATAATCAAAGTAGTCAATGGAGGCAGTTTCTCTCTTCCTATTGCCTTAGGCAGAAGCAAGCCAGGATGCTCAGTTTGCAGATGTTTAGGTGATAAATTCTGTTAACAACAGTAGGTAGCATACTCAGAAGACAGGCACAAACTCCTCGGAGGGAAGATTTTCAACTATCAGGGCACCAATTGCTTTTATATCCAAAAAAAAAAAAAAAGTAGAGTAAGTGAAGAGAAAAGGCCCATTTGAAATGCTCTCTTGCTTCTTGCCACCACCACCCCCAATTCCTTATTTCTACCTACTTCTGTCACCTAAAGGCTCAGCTTCATCTTCCTTCATTTTCCATCCCTTGACTATTACGGACTCCTGGATGGATTCTGACTTTAAAGCTTGGGGCTCTGATTCTCATCATCTCATTGCCTTTACCTGAGTTCCAGATGCTATGTCTGACACCTGAGTCTCTGGTTATTGCTTTATTTCTCTATGCCCAGGATAGCTGCCTGACACTCCCTTAGCAGGTCTCCCTGCATTCACCCTCGGCTTGGGCCAGCTTATTGTTTGGAGATTCCTTAGCCAGCCCCTTTCCCCCTCCATCTCTGGCATATTTTCTCTAGGTCCCTAATTTGATCTTTGAGTAGGGTAGAAATACCACACACACACACACACACACACACACACACACACACACACACACTGTATGAAAGGTTTCTATAAACAGTTTGAGATAAATGTACAAAGAAAATAAACCCAGATGCTTGCAAATATATCTTTGGAAAAGTAAAAATAGGAATCCTCTGGTGACCAAGTTCTGTAACCATGATCAAAATACCTTGCCACTCTTCTGGGCCCTCCTTCTGTACTGCCATCACCTTTCCTTGCAGACAATGTTGTGATCACTTACCAATTGGTCTACCCATCTCCATTGCAATTTTCTTATCATCCAAAGGTCTAATGATTCCAGTGCTTGAGTAGAAGAGCAAAAGTCACAAATGAATGACCAGAGCTAAGTATAATTGCCTATGCAAGCACACTGCAAATGGTGGGCTGAGGCAAATAGAAGCACTTGTGCCGTATATAGGGGCACCCACTCACCAGCTATAGCTCATCGTTTTAATCCAGAAATATGGGCTAGTCTTTCTAGAATATACTCTTTTTAAAAAGACAAAAAAATTCAAACTTTTTATGTAAGAAAATCCAAATATTAGCAGCATCACTTTCTCTTCTTGATCTAACAAATCCCCCGATATGCCTGAATTTAATTATGAAGTTGAGTTTCTGTCATGAACAAACCAAGAGATTTGACTAATATAGTTTGTTAAGGAGCAATTTTTGTGACTGTTTTCTAAATTCAATTGTGAGTTCTTGGGGTCAGAGAGTGTCAGAGTCACCTCTGTATACCCGGTGCTACACAGTGGCTAGTCTAAACTGAAATTTAATTACTTACAAATAAATGAATAGATAGAAATAAGTATATTTTCTTTGAAGCTCTAAGAGCAGAGAATTAAAATTCCAAGATTATTTGCAGTAGGCTATTTAATTCTTGAAATTGTAGGGAAAGCTCATTGAAAAAGAAACATGTAGCTTTTATTTAGATCCCAGGCTTCTTTGAGGAAGGGGATTGCATCTGAGACCTCTAAAGCTGCCATCTCCATTGATGTCTCATGAGAATGGGCAGCCGGCTAACACAAAATGTCAATGCGTTCAAGCAGAATAAACACAACACTCATATTTCCTTAGGGTACAAATTTACTCAGAGTAAACAGGCAGCTAATGACCAAGTCTTCCCAGATACAAGAACAGATCAAAGGAGCTTTAAGAAGCAAAACAGAACAAAAGTGCTTTAAGGTTACTCTTCTGAAAGATGCCTTGAGTAATAAGATTCAATTGCACACCTATGCCATTGTCAGAGGCCATTTCTCCATCCAAAGTTTCTCTTCCATCTTGTTAGCAGTCACTCATTGCCCACAGGAAATGTCTACTATATTAGATGACCTTGTAAAAGATTGACCTTGGACAGTTATTATCAGACATTCACAAAGCTTTCCTCTGGAGGTACGAGAAACAAATACCCTCTCCTTTTCCTTCCCTATGCCCCAGTTTCCCTCACTTGTCACAATGGAACAAATTGATGGTCACCTTTAAAAAGATGCCAGGATATAGGTTATTATAGTGGGAGGGCAGTTATCAATTGGTATCAGAGGTTGAAATTTCTAACTCTAACATGATAAAACAAAGGTCCAGGGTGGGTGGAATCCACTAAATCCCACAGCTGATTAGTGGCTATGCCTGACCCAGCCAGGCAGTGCCTGGTACACCTAATCACAAAGCTCAAACTTTAATTACACAGTTTAGTTGACCTTGAGATATAAAATGCCATTCCTCTAAAGGGCATTGGATATATTAGCCAAATCGGAGCAGTTAATTTGCAAGCAAGCAACTTTGATTTTCAGATCTTGTTATGGAGAGAAATGTCAGAATCTTATAACCAACTGGCCTAAAGCAGTCAAGTCACGAATATTCTTTTCCCGTATTAAACCCACACTTCAGAACATAGCTTTGGGAGGTCAAAAGTCCCTCCTCTCTCCTTGGAGCTCAGAAGCACTTGCAGCTGAGGCAATTCCTGCTTCAGCCTGCCCAACTGTGGGAATGAGAAATAGAAGATTGCTTCCCAAACTGAGATTATTGTTTAGCACATCAAACAATAAGGACAGCTTCGGGGAGGTTTGGGAGAACTCTGCAAGCTTTTGTTTGCACCAATCATTGAATCATAAGGCACTGGAAAAGAGAGCCTGAAAAGAGGTATTTGCTACTGCTTTCAGTATGGGCCGGTTCCCTCTATCAACCTGAAGCATTTTTGTTTCCAAAGACAGTATAAACACTTATACTTTGATATCCAGGAAAATTTGATTGTCTGATAAATCATCAAGCTGTTATCTCAGAAAAACAAGATTCTTGGTCACCTACAACTCTGGTGGTCATTAAATTCTCATACATTGGTTTATGGAAGCAATAATGCCTTTGGGGATGTTTGGGCAGCCTTTGAACTAGGCAGGTACCTACACCATCTCAAGCTAATGAGTGTCTCTCCATTACAAAGAAATCCATGAAGACATATTACTTTCCTTTGGTAAGCCTGCCATTTGCCACTGAGAAGAAAAATGCATCTCGTATGAGCCAGGCTAGCCTTGCACAAACATATGAAGAAACAATTTTTTTAAAAAATCATAGGATCTTTTTATGTGTGTCACATTTCTGTGGCCCTTCTCACTTTCTGTGTCTGCTTACTTCAGTCAGTCCCGGGTTTTCCCAACCTTCAAGGACCCAGAGACTCAACAGTACCCCAGGACTGTTCCCAAAGTCTCCTGACTGCACCCCCACTACCATAACAACATGTCTTTCCTGTATAGCTTTCAAACAACTAGTTAATCAACTAAACCACACTGACATCTTCCCAACTTTTATCGTTTGTCAGCCATCCTCCTGATTTGTACCATATTCATGAACCACCTGCACTGTTATTTACCCAATATTTTTATTTGAATGTATTCACATTTTAAATGTAAGCAATTGCTTTAATTCTAATAAGAACACCTGTGAAACTATAGTTTGGGTGTACCCTTGATTTTAACCTATATTAGGAGAAATTTATGTGTAGAATTATCAAGATAAAAAAAAATCCATGTACCACTAAATTTGTCTTATGTAGCAATGGTGGTACATTTTTCAAAATTTGGGAAATACAGCTTTTTTTTTCCTTTACTTTTAACCCAACTGAAAGATAAAGGAGGAAAATGATGTAGTGGAAGGAATGCAATATTGTAAGACAGAGAAAGCAAACTTATCCTCAATTTATTCAAATGACACCATTTGTCAGTGTTGCTGTTGCCCTTTCCCTGAGTCCATTCTCTTGGGCCTTGGGCAGATCCAACTTTGCCTTCCTCAAGGTCAGGGACTTCAGGCCTGGAACTTCTGAAGACTTCACATTAAGAAAGCAAGGTTTGTACCAGGAATCTTCTGTGTTTTTCTGAGATTCCACCAGAAACAGAAGCACCATGCCGCTCCCACTCCCTGCTCTACCCCTTTCTATGGAAAGATTGTACTACCTCTCTCTCTTGACCTCAGGGTCAGCCATGTCACTTGCTTTGCTGATCAAATCCAAGAAGCAGGAACCTGCACCACTTCTGAGCTGAAGTCTTAAGAACCAGCTGTGGATCTACCAGGTTCCACAGCACTTTTGTGGAGGCTTGATTTTTTTACCCATGAGTGACCAATGTGCCAGTCAGCCGAGGGTATCCGTCAGTATGTTTGAAAAAGGGAATGAAGAGTACCCTTTAATCCAGTGAGTCAGCCAGTGGAAGTTGTCTAAGAGAACTGTTATCATTTCCTTTCATTAATGGTTACAGTTCCAGTATGTTTGAACTTTTTTAAAGTTATGTTGGATTTCAGAAACCAAGTTTTTAATTGGTATATTTTGCATATTTGTTGAATATTTTACAAATAGAGAACCAAGCTTTTCCTACATTTACAAAGCAAGTCTAACACATTAAGTTTGTTAAGTTTTATAAGATGACCATATCCTAATCTTCTTCTTATGACTGAGTTTCTGCTGGCTTTCTGTATGCAATAACTCTTATACTAGACTAGAATCTTAGGTCAATTCTGTTCCCATTGACCTTGCCTCCAAGAGAAACCTTCACAACTCCCCAATTTCAATAAGATAAACCAGCTCAGGTTAAGTTTTTCAATCAGTGTTTTCAGGAGTTTGAGTCAAAGTTGGGACAACCTAAATAAACCTTCTTTGATTCTGTCATGACAATGAATAGAGGATATTTCTCACTTATTATGCACTTATCTCAAATATACCCTGTTAAGGCAAAACACTTTTTCCTTATCCTTTTTTAAAAATATTTTTTAGTTTTAGTTGTACATGATACCTTTATTTTATTTATTTTTATGTGGCGCTGAGGATTGAACCCAGGGCCTCGCACGTGCTAGGCGAGTGCTGTACCACTGAGCCACAACCCCAGCCCCTCCTTTTACTTTTAACTTCAACTTAAATAATAGTAGAATGAAGAGTAGAAAGAATTCCGGAGTACCCTATACCCCAATTCACATTTGCACTTACCCAAATATCCTAGTTGTGTCTTTCAATAGAGAAAGGATCCAATCCAGGATGACACATTGAATCGAGTTGCCACATCCCTCTACGTCACCTTTAGTTTGTGACCCTTCCTGGTTCTTTTCTTGTTTTTTTTATGACCTGTAAGCTTACAGACAAGTCATTCTGGAGAATGTTCTTCAGTTTGAGTGTGTCTGATGGCTCTTCATTTTTTTAACATTGACCAATTGATTAAGAAAGTGTCTCCACTGTGAAGTTACATTTCATTCTTAGTGATTAATATTTCATGAGGAGATATATTGAGACTATAATAAAGTGCCTTCCTCACCCATAATTTTAGCATCATCAATGTTCCTTGCCTGAAGTCATTTTTACTGTGATAGCTAAGCACAGTGCTTCTCCAATTCCATCATCCTTTCTACATTCATTAATTATCATTCTAGTAATGAATTCTACTAAAGAGAAGCTTTTGCTCCTCATATTTATTTATGGAAGTGTGGACTCATATTATCCTTTATTATTCAAGGACTTATAATCTATTGTTTGTATTACTTCTTTTGATGTCCAGTTGTCCCAGATTTGACCAGGCAAAACCCCTCCATGACAGCCTCTGAGTCTTTTTGACATGACCCCATTATTCTTTGATCACTTCCTTACATTTGGGTACAAAAGGATGCTCTGAGCTCATCTTGTTTGTTTCCCTGCCCATTCCTGCGGTCAGCTAATTTGTTAAAGCGTCCTGTTTACTTTTAGTGTTTTGGTAAAGATGCTCTTTAGAAACCAAGATCTGACCATCACATTCCACCCTCATTTCTAACCCCATGGTATCCAAAGTACATGCATGAAGACACGAATTGGTGGGAATATACTTTGTATACAACCAGAGATATGAAAAATTGTGCTCTATATATGTAATAAGAATTGCAATGCATTCCACTGTCATATATAAATTTTTAAAAATACTGTTAAAAAAAAGAAAGCAAGATCTGAGTGTCAGATATGTTCATTGTCACTGGGGCATCACTGTTGCTAGGTTTTTTCTTTGCATATTGTTGAACTGTTTAATTCTAGTGATTTTTCTGAACAGTAAAAAGAAACACACTCACAAAAATACACATATATATAATACATATATACACACACATACACATACAAAGACACACATTTGTTTATATACTTACAGTGTGTGTGTGTATGTGTTCACATACATACCTCTATACCCCATGAATTCACACAGCTACATCTAACTGAACAACATGGGGCTTCATTCTAGCTTTCCCATTCTCATATTTGCCCCTTCCTTCTCTGATAGTGATATAATTACTAATCTGTTTAATCCCTTGCACATAGCCAACCTCTGACCCCACCACATTGCTCTCCACAAACTCCTTGTGCAGGCCCTAGTCCTCTGACCATTTACCTAGTCCAACTGCTTTCTTATCTTTTATGGAAGGAAGAAAGGAAGGCAGGGCAACCAGGACAATTTTTTTTTTCTTTTTTCATATAGAACTTGGATTATTTTCTTTTTAAAAATTTGTTCTTTTACTTATACATGACAGTAGAATGTATTTAACATGTCATACATACGTGAAGTATAACTTTGCATTCCTCAGGTTGTACATGATATGGAGTTATGCTGGTTGTGTATTCATATATGAACACAGGAAAGTTATGTCCAACTCATTCTGTCTTTCCATTCCCATCCTCCCTCACTTCCCCTCATTGCCCCCTCTCCAATCTGGTGAACCTCCACGCCTCCCTCCCCCACCCTGGCCTATTGTGAGCCAACATCTGCATGTCAGAGAACATTTAGCTTTTGGTTTTGTGAAATTGGCTTATTTCACTTAGCATGATAGCCTGCAGTTCCATCCATTTGCTGGCAAATGCCATAATCTCATTCTTCTTTATTGCTGAGTTATATTCCATTATGTATATGTATCTCATTTTCTTTATCCATTCATCTGTTGAAGGGCACCTATTTTGGTTCCATAGCATAGCTATTGTTAATTAAGCTGCTATGAATATTGATGTGACCATATCACTATAGAATGCTGATTTTAAGCCCTTTGGATATATTCCAAAAAGTGGGATAACTGGGTCAAATGGTGGTACCATTCCAAATTTTCTGAGGAGTCTCCATGCTGCTTTCCAGAGTGGTTGCACCAATTTGCAGTCCCACCAGCATTTGTTGTTACTTATATTCTTCTTAATGGCCATGTGACTGGAGTGAGATGAAATTCAGTGTAGTTTTCATTTGTACTTCTTTAATTGCTAATGATGTTGAACATTTTTCGTATATTTTTAACCATTCATATTTCTTCTTCTATGGAGTGACTTTTGAGTTCCTTTGTCCATTTATTGATTGGGTTATATTGTTTATTTATTTATTGGTGTTAAGTTTTTTGAATTCTTTATATATCCTGAAAACTAATACTCTGAGGTGCAGGTGGCCAAGGTTTTCTCCCATTCTGTAGGCTCTTTCCTCATGTTTTTGATTGCTTCTTTTGCTGTGAAGAAGCTCTTTAGATTGATGCAATCCCATTTACTGATTCTTGATTTTATTTCTTGCACTTTAGGAGTCTTGTTGAGGAATTTGATTCCTAAGCTGACATGATAGAGAGTGGGCCTATTTTTTCTTCTAGTGGGTGCAGGACCTCTCCAACCAGGCCAGAATTCTTTTTTTTAATATTTATTTTTTAGTTGTAGTTGGACACAATACCTTTATTTTATTTATTTATTTTTATGTGGTGCTGAGGATCCAACCCAGGGCCTCGCTTGTGCTAGGCGAGCGCTCTACGGCTGAGCCACAACCTCAGCCCCCAGGCCAGAATTCTTAACTGGACTCTCTTTAACCTTTCTCCCGTCCATAAATCACCCGATCTCTTTGAGGATCATCACCTCCATCCAGCTGCTCAAAAATGGAAAGCCACCCTGATTCCTCTCTTTTTCTTATATAATAAGCATGTTCTTTGGTTGCTCCTTCTGAATGTAATGAGTCAGAATGCTCCTCTCCACCCCTGTTCTCACATCACCATCTCTCCTCTGGATTTCTGTAAAATTCTCCAAAGCATTATATCTGTTTCAGCCCATGTCCCCTGAAAGTGTCCTGTGTGGTGTTTATCTTCAAATATTGGAAATGTAATGTGATAAAAGATTCAAAACCTGGATTCAATGTACCAAAAAGTAGGAATTTTAGTATGCACACCATGACAGAAGTAATTACTTTTCAATGACACACTGTCTTATAAAGTGCTTTTTCTCGTGTCTAGCTAGCAGCCTGAAACCCCTTCCTTGTCTTCTCTTTTCAGGATCATGCTTCTTTGTCCTAATACTAGTTCCCTGCTTATCTGCAGTCTCACTTCCCCCAGTTGCAGTTACCCAGGTCTGAAAATATTAATATTTGGCTCAACTCTTTCAAAAGAGAAAGACTGAATCCATACTTGCTTAATGTTTATTGTAGAATATTGTTAAATTTGTTCCATTTTATTACTAGTTACTGTTATTCTTGCTATGCCTAGTTCATAAATCAAACTTTACCCTAGGCATATGTGTAGAAGAAAAAACATAGTATATATGGGGTTTGGTATTATTTAGACTTTAGGTATCATTAGGATGTCTTGGAATGTACCCACATTGATAAGGGGAAGGGGGGACTGCTGCAAATAGTTTTACACAATTGGAATAAAAATCTAAACCTAATGGATCAAAACAGTAATACAATTCTCAAAATGCAACTAAACATAATCTGTTCCTAAGAGCAAGATTAATTGTGCATGTATCAGTCCAAAGAAGCATATAATTAATATATATTAAGAGTAACATTTGCATTTTTATGCTTAGGCCTCCTTATTTTTATTGATATATAATAATTGTACATATTTGTGGAGTACATTTTCATCATTTGAAACACGTAGACAGTGTAACATGATAAAATCAGGGTAATTAGCATTTTTTTTTTCTTCTCAAACTGGTAACTGATAAACAGTTATCATTTCTTTGAGGAACTTATGAACTCTTCTGAATATGATTAAAAACCTGAGATAAACAACCTAACACAACTTAGTGAGTTTCCTGTCACTATAACTAAGAACCTGAGGTTATGAACTTAAATAGTAAAGATTTATTTTGGCTAACAATTTTGGAGGTTCTGGGACACCAAGGTGAGTTTTTGATGGAGCAAATAAATCCATTCACCACACAGCCAGGAAGCAAAAGGAAAAAAGAGAGGAGAGACTGGGGTCCTACAGTCCCCTGTGAGGGCTCACCCAATGACAAAAAGACTCCCATTCAGCCCCATTTCTCAAAGTTTTCACTACATCCCAATAGTGCCACCGCAGAAATCAAGACTCTAACATATGGGCTATTGGGGGACTCAAGATCCAAACAATAGTAACCTCTTTTCTAGTTCTTTATAAAATATATAATAAATTATTGTGAACTATTATCACCCTACTGTGTTGCATAATATTTGAGCTTTTTCTTCCTCATAACTGTATTTTGCTACTCCCTCTCCCTCCTACCTTCCTAGACTATAGCCACCATTATTCCACTTTCTACCTCTATGAAATCAGCATTTTAGCTTTCAAATATAAACAAGAATATGCAGTATTTGCCTTTTTCTTAAAAAAAAAATTAGTTGTCAATGGACCTTTATTTTTATTTATTTATATGTGGTGCTAAGAATTGAACCCAGTGTCTCACACATGCTAGTCAAGTGCTGTACCATCGTGATACAACCCCAGCCCATCAGCATGTGCCTTTCTTTAGGCTCTCTTATTAATGTTTATCTATGCCACTAGCTTCTAATTTATTCAACTAAAATTTGTACAATTGCAAGAAGGAAAGGTAGAAAGGATCACTTGTTCAAGTGACAGAGAACCTATCAATTTCTTTTTCCTCCTCACAAAAAAGCTTCTTTTATCTTAAAGAAATAGTTTGAAAGTGAGTATGGCTATTTGGAATGGAGTGGATGGTCAACTTTGGTGAACAGAACATGCATTTCTAATTTCCTGTCTCAGTACAAGCATCCTATTTTTAGCCAAACTCCAGAATGACTTCCTTCCTCCCTTGAATGGTGTTGCAACGTTTGCACTGTTAGTATTATCATCTTATAAGACAACCGTCCCAGATGGTATTTATATCTGGCAGCATAATGATTGAAATCAGCATTTAATTAATTATGCATATTAAACAACTGCAATCACACATAGACTCTTTTACCTGGAATGCTGCTGGGGTTGCTTATAATTTCAGATTCTAGAATAAAAAGCATGCACAGATGTCCCATTTTATTAGTTCATTTTCAAGGGTAACACTTTACTTTTTAAATTTACTAGAAGTGAGGTTTATAAAATCAGATCAGTTTTGCTCTTGCACTGCCAAAGATGAAAAGGGAAAGAAAAAAGAAATTTGGAGCCCTCAGAAAAGAAGCCAGATTCTGTAGGCACCCTGGACTAATGCCTTATCACATGTGTCTCTTGCCTTTGCTTTACTTTAAGAGGCAAAGCACTGTCCAAAGGGGCAGGAGAGCCCTTCCTGAGAGGGCACTGAATTTTGTTCAGAATACTGTCTTGTGCCGACAACAATGGTTTTCTTATTTTATGCATTTTTTTTTCTGAACAACCACACAATCCTCTGCCAAAGCATTTGGCAGATTTTAAACGTGATTACTATAATTCTCTGGTGGTTTTCCCTCCACAGTTCCTGGTGCTAAATTATACAATTTTTTTGTATGGTAGAAAGTGACGTCCTTTCAGTTACAGAATAGGGTTTGAACAGACAGAAATTTGAGCAGCCATTCTACCTGTGGACCCAGATAGACTTTAAAACGAACAAACAGAAAACCTTCCCATGGATAAAGAATCAGAATCTCAGAATTGCATGCCCCTAAGGACAAACTTCATAATCGTGGTGAAAAGGCAAATAATGATCATAGAGGAAACAGAACTTGCTCACAATTTTCCCTTTCTCGTTTTGCTTGGATATAAAAGTACCATGGATAAGTAATAACAGCTTTGATGCAACACCATCCAATCCTTTCTCCACATTGCTCCTGGATGGGGTTTCTGAGCAAATGCATACATGTCAACTCCAAGTTTAAAATTATTCACTCACTCACAACTGTCCTCAGGATAAAGTCTAAATTCTTCAACACAGCCTCAGAATATTTTATCATTTGGCATTTTCCCTGTAAGCTCCACCCTTGCCTCCCTACTCCAGCCATACTGAACAACTTTGGGTTCCTAAACTTAGGCACAGCAGATTTGCTACCCAAAATATTTATGCCACCTGGTTATCCTCCACTCCCGCACCTGATGACCATTATTTATCCTCCTCATATTAAAATGTAGTTCCCTTCAAAGACCCTTTTCTGACTTCCCAGGGCTGGGTTTGAGGCTACTCCGTGTTGCTCTAAACTTCTGTATGGATCTGCTATAGCTTGGATCTCACTGTTATAATTCTTTCCATTTACTTTTCCATATCCTTGAGATGTGTATCTCAAATGCATTCTAGCACTCAGCACAATACAGTTCAGATCCCACATTTTGGTCAACAATGGGCCATATGTATGCCAGTGGTTCCACAAGATGATAATCGCCTAGCAATGTTACAGCTGTCTTAATCTGTGTAAGTACACTCTATGATATTCATAGAATGACAAAATTGCCTAAACAACACATTTCTCAGAACTTATCCTTGTTGTTAAGTGACTCATGATTGTATTAGCACAAATTTGGCCCTTAGTCATGTTTACTGAACAAAGTAATGACTCACAAATACAAGAGTATGCTTACCCATTGAACCCACAGTTACACAGTGTCCTGTCCTTAATTTCCTATTCAAAATAGTCCAATTTCTCCATTAGGACACTGATGTTGTATTACTTTACAAATCAACTTTCCAAAGTTTTCCAAAACTGAAGAGCTTTTTAACCCAAAGACCTTAAATTCTCTCTTCCTCCTTCTATTTATTCAAAACCCTCCCCAACTTTCTAGGATTCATGAAGCCTCCTGTCCAACATGCATGACTACTGACATTGTATTGCTTCTCTCTTTCCTCCCACTCTTCACAGATCTCCATTCTGTTTCTTATTACTTAACTCTGTATGGGATCCTATTGTTATTTTATTGCTTCATATTTAGCCCATCCCCCAACTAAGCTGTGATTTCCATAAATATAGAGGTCAGTTCTTATACTTATTAAATGCCTCACAGAATCTAGGATAATGCCCATTAAAGTAGCTATGCCTATATCTCTTACCGTTTAATGCTTTTAGCTGAATTTTATGTCTTATTTTCTTTGATTCCTATCTGGTTTCCTTGCTATACTCTGATTTTAGAGTGTAGCCTAATCTATATCTAATGGTTCTTTTGTCCTAGTATGGATGACGTGTCTATTGTATACAGAGAATATATGTTTGGTATAGTTAATGACAATGACAATAGTGGTATGTCTTTAATAAATATATGTTGATTTTTTGGTTTATTTTTTATGGCAAATACAGTTCTACTCCAATAAGAAAACACCTCATCTCTGTGTCCAATCATCTGACTAGTGGGGCCCCAGGAGCCTAAAATTTTCATGGTTCCATTTATCTTTTGCATTTGAACTCACATCTCCAGCTGTATTCTCAGGGACCTCAGAAATAATACCTTTCCTGATAAAAAAATGAATTCCAGCAGAAAGAGCAACATTTACATCATAGAACATTTACCTGTGAAGGATTTTTTTTTGTAAAGAAGAGCTCACATTAATTCAGTTCTGTAGAGCAGAAGGCAAGTAGTATTTAATTATCTCAGCTGCTGAGGCTTTCTTGTAATTATTGCATTTATTTTGAGATTTACAGAGTTAAAGAAGACATTAAGAAGTGATACCCTGAATTCTGCTGCAGTTCTAGGATATCATGATTAAGTTTATAATTAATAATATTCATATGTCAAAAGCCTGAGATAATAACAATACCATTGTTCTATTGTTAGGTTATACAGGGATCTAAAATTGCTTGTCCAACATTGAGTACTCAAGGTTCACATCGTCTTCTTCCCATACTGAAGACCTTGCCTGCTCTAGATATGTAAGTCCTTTTGTGAACAGATGCAGGATGTGTTGACCCCACAAAGCATGACAGCAACAATAACTTGTGTTAGTCCATTTTCTGGTAATATGATTAAAAACCTGAGATAAACAATTTAAAAAGAGGAAAGATTTATTTGACTCATGGTTTCAGGTTTCACTCCATGGTCACTTGGCCCCATCACTTTGAGCCTATGGTAAAGACAGAAAATCATGGTGGAGAGGTCATGGTGGAGCATAGTTGATCACCTCATAATAGCCAGAAAACAGAGAGAGAAGGGGCTGGGAAGCTAATATACCCTTCAAGAGTATGCCCCTGGTTCCCTTCTTCCAACTACCCTTTACCTTCTAAAGAATTCACCCTCTCCTAATAACACCGTCACCTGGAAACCAAGCCTTCAGCACATGAGTTTTGGGAGAATATTTAAGAATCAAATCACAACTCAACTCTATCCTTCTTTTGATGAGAATTTATCTGAAAATCCTTGGTTTGTTATTATCAGCATAGTTAAGGACAATATCTATTCTAAAAATAATGCTCACAGTTATCTATCACCATGACAATTATTTTACTTCTTTTTAAATTGTCCTACAATCCTTAAAGACCTCAGAACTTAGGTTTCTGGTCTTGCCGCAAATGGAAACCAAAGTTTACGTTAATTATTCACTGCCCCTTCTCACCCACTTCCTAATTAATCATGTAATAATGAGAACAGCAACAAGTTGTCCAGTATTGCTGGACTGGACAACTCTGGTGGCACAATTCCCATTGTATCCTTGGGGTAGATCATTGGATACAAGTACAATGTGAATTGCACCCTTCAAGTTGGGTGGTTTGGAAGGAGAGACTTTTTCTAGAAGGGAAATCAAGGAAAATTTTAGTGACTTAAATGATTATATATATATACACACATATATATATACACACATACATATATGTGTGTGTGTGTATATATATCATACATAAATACACACACTATATTTATACAATATACAAATGGAATAAATACACATACAGTATATTTATATAGTGCACAAATAGAACACACACACACACACACACACACACACTGGACATACAAAGCTGTAGAAAAAGGACACTCCAGTAGTAGAAACAGCTTGAACAAAGATATGGAAGTGGATCAAGCATGAGGAGCATGTGAAATATAGTGAAATAGTAAGTTTGTAACTTACTATTGTGGGTGAAGAGAATTGTCCCGCCCAGTTGGTCTGCTATAACAAATATCTTAAACTAGATAATTTAAAATAATGGAATCTTATTCATCCCAATTATGGAGGCCAGGAAATCCAAAATCAGACCACCAGCCGGTTCAGAGTCTAGTGAGACTCCCTCTCTGCTTCAAAGATGGTGTCTTGTCACATTTCCCTCACAGGCAGATGCTGCGTCCTCACATGGCAGAAGAGCCGAAGGTACTGGAATGCTCCCCTCAACCTCTTTTACTAGAACACTAACACGATTTATGAGGGTGGGATACTCATAAATCAACCCCACCTCTCAAATACTATCATACTGGGTTATTATGTTTCAACATATGAATTTTAGGGAAACATACATTCAAATCATAACAAAAAGGAAGGATAAAAGCTCCAGACATGGGCAGTGGGCTGTCGTTACAGTTTATGAACCACACTCTGGCACTACCTCCAGAAGTTTAGCCTAGCAACCCTGTACATAAGATAATTCAGGAGAAGAGTTGAAAGATGGTGAGGGGACATCTGTAATCATCTGTGACTATAGTTTGGATCTGAACTGTCCCCCAAATTTTCACGTGTTTAGGATTTTTGTCTCAACCTGTGGCTATTGGGAGATAGTGGAGACTTTAAGAGGTGGGGCCTAGCGGGAGACTTTAGGTCCTTGGGAGTGTTCCCTTGAAGAGGACTGTGGAAGGCCAATGGCTTTCTTTTTTCTCTTTGCTTCCGGGCCACCATGGGGTAAGCAGCTGGCTCTACAACAGGCTCCCTGCCATGATATTCTGCCTCACTACAGGCCTCAAAGCATCAGGGCTTGTGGACCATGGAATGAAACCTCTGAAGCCATGATCCAAAATAACCTTTCCTCTTTTCAAGTTGATTTCCTCAGGTATTTTTGTTTCATTAGTGGAAAGTTCACAATCTGGGTGGGAAGTATTAAAGTTATGAACTAGAAAGAAGGAGATAGAAAAGAGGGTGAGCACACAAGAACAATGATAAGAGGATGAATTAACAGGATTGGCAACAGTTTGGATTGAATAAGGAAGAATTCAAGATACCAAGGTGTCCAGTAAAGTATTGTTGCCATTAACTAAAGCAAACAAGTCTAAAAGAAAAGATAGTAAAAGATTTGAGAGAGAAGATGATAGCTTAGAAGTTGATAACCTGTTATTGTATAAACAAATAAGTAATAAAGTATAGGTACCTGATCTCCTCAAGTACATACAGATAGTGCTTAAGTTTGATCTCATTCTCCATTAACAGTAATGGAGAATGTAACCCTAAGCAAGAATCCTCAGATCTCTGTCTCAATATCCTTAAATGTAAAATGATGATGACAGAAATTCCCTCTCAGGGTTGAGTGACAACCAATAAAAAAATAGGTAAATAAAATGAATTCACATAGGTAGAAGTTTAGAAGGGTGTCTGATACAGAGAAAGTACTTTCCAGATGTTACCATTAAAATTGCAATAAAAAACCCAAAAATTTCCACTTGGGAGATACGTCAAGGCCCACTTATTCCTCTAGCAAGAAAGTTCTTCCTCATCTCACTCTGTGGAAGCAGTCATCTACAGCTTCTCAGGTGACTCAGGCCCAAGACTCCCAGCACTCTCTCTACTTTGAGGGCAGCTCTGAAGGCAGTTCTGTGCCTATGGTTGAAGAGTTAGTGAGGTTGTGTCCCCAAGTCCAAAGATATAATATGCTGTACATTAAGTGCTAGGTTTAGCAATTTGGTGAACCAACCCTCAGGAGCCAATTGTTAAATGGTTAATGGTTATTGAGCATAAAAAATCATATAAGCTTTAAGTAATTAAGCTTTAATAAAAATAAGCTAATGAACACTTAGTACTCATCATTTCAATGTTCTTAAGGTTATTCTTATCTATTATATTTGTAGGGTAGAAAGGCTATTTAATGGAATGCTACTCCCAATTCCACATTGGTAGCTTGAAATAACTGTGGTCGGAATATTTAATACACAAAAATTGGCAAAAGTTTGCCAATTAAGATTGGTTTGGATTTTAAGAAGTGATGGAGAACAGGGCACAGTGGCACACACTTGTGATTCCAGCAGCTCGGGAGGCTGAGACAGGAGCATCACAAGTTCAAAACCAGCCTCAGCAACTCAGCTAGGCCTTAAGCAACTTGGTGAGACTCTGTCTCAAAATAAAAAACAAAAATGGCTGAGGTTAATAGCTTAGTGGTAAAGTACCACTAAGTACCGGGTTAAATGTCCAGTACCAAAGTAAATAAATATAAAAAAATACAAGTAGTGGAGAAAACATGATTGAACTTTTTAAATGTACCATGTCTCTGGTCACAACACTGTGAATAGTGTTTTAAAATTAAGGAAATATTTATCCAATATTCTTCCAGTATTCAAAGTCATTGACCCACAAGTGAATTCCAACATACATCTCTGGTGTTTTGATTGTCCTACTGTTACCAAAGGGGATCAGAAGAGGTCCCAGAGAGAGGAACCTCAACTCAGGTCAAGAGGAACCTGGGCATATGTGATAGAAAAGAATTTTCCATGTGTCTGATATTGAGGCACAGAAAGCAAGGAATATACTTCCAGAGGACAATGTGGGACAATAAGGATGTTTGGGGGGTTCTTGGGTTCTTCTTTTTTTTTTTCCATTTTTTTTTATTGATTGTTCAAAACATTACAGAGCTCATGATATATCATCTTTCATACATTTGACTCAATTGGGTTTTGAACTCCCCAAATACATAATGCAGACTCACTTCTGTTACATACTCACATTTTTACATAATGGCATATTAGTGACTGTTGTATTCTGCTACCTTTCCTATCCCCTACTATCCCCCCTCCCCTCCCCTCCCATCTTCCCTCTCTACCTCCTCTGCTGTTGTTCAATTCTCTCCCCCTTTTTTCCCCCTCCCCCTTGCCCCTCATAACCTCTTATAATTTTGTGTATCACTGAAGGTCTCCTACCATTTCCATATGTTTTCCCTTCTCTCTCCCTTTCTCTCCCCCCATTCGTCTTAGTTTACTGTTAGTCTTTTCCTCATGCTCTTCCTTCCTGTACTATTCTTAGTGGCTCTCTTTATATCAAAGAAGACATTTGACATTTGTTTTTTAGGGCTTGGCTAGCTTCACTTAGCATAATCTGCTCTAATGCCATCCATTTCCCTGCAAATTCTATAATTTTGTCATTTCTTAGTGCTGCATAATACTCCATTGTGTATAGCTGCCACAATTTTTTTATCCACTCATCTATTGAAGGGCATCTAGATGCTAAATGCTCACTATCTCTAGCAATCAGAGAAATGCAAATCAAAACCACCCTAAGATACCATTTCACTCCAGTAAGATTGGCAGCCATTATGAAGTCAAACAACAATAAGTGTTGGCGAGGATGTGGGGAAAAGGGCACACTTGTACACTGCTGGTGGGACTGCAAAATGGTGAGGCCAATTTGGAAAGCAGTATGGAGATTCCTGGGAAAGCTGGGAATGGATCCACCATTTGACCCAGCTATCGCCCTTCTCGGACTATTCCCTGAGGACCTTAAAAGAGCGCACTATACGGATATGGCCACATCAATGATTATAGCAGCACAATTCACAATAGCTAGACTGTGGAACCAACCTAGATGCCCCTCTTGGGTTCTTCTTTAAAGGAATCCTGATGAGGGGTAGGCATGGGAAGGTACTGGGGATGATACCAGTCTTCTGATCACAAGAAGCTTTGTGGTAGTCTGGAAATTCTTAGGATCCTTAAGTTGTTGCCTTCTCCATTATCTAATCAATAGATAACTTTAGAAAAGTGCCTGATATTGTAGGTTTCCTATATCCCCCTGCTCAGTCTATTCTAAAACTACAAGTATTAGTTGGCTAATTAACAGCACACAGGGCAATTTTTATATGTGGGAGAATTTCCAATAACTTTGATTGTGAGTGAAGATTTTTACATTTCCCAGAAACATCAGAGTGTTGGGCCTAGGAAAGGAACTGGCTTGGAGAATAAAGGTAAGAGGAACAGTTAGAGCACAAGGCTTTCAGGTTGAACTTATATTTTCCTTGTTCTTCCCTTTGTCTCTGTCTTTTTATATCTTACTCATTGACTTCAATGAAAATATTCCCTGAAATTCATGTGAGAGTAAATTTGTTTCTCAATTGCAGCCATAAATTAACTATAGATACAAGGGTTCAGCAAAAATTAATTAAAAATATTCAGTAAGAATAAATAACTACATTGAATTGTTAGAGTCCGGCGGAGCGTCGGAGAAAGAGACCACACAAGAGACTGGCTCCATGCAATTGGCAAAAGGGGATTTATTGGGGATCGATTCCAGCGCGCTGGGGCTCCGTGCTTACTCAAGAAGGAAGAGCAGCCCGGAGCCCCGAGCTGAGGTCAAGCAGAGCTTAAGTACACTTTCTGGAGAGGGCGGTGGGCTTTGCATATATCAGAACAAATCATCATGAGGCGCGGGAAAATTGAACAACAATTCTGAGACGTGATTGGCACATTCATTGGCGGGAACAGGTTGGGCGGGGGTGATTGGTCATTCCTAAGCGGGGTACACATTCAAACTGATTGGTTCGGGCCCTAGGCTAAATGGCCAGTAGGGCGTTGTTTTAACTATCTCAGGAATCTGGGTGTAACAGAGGAACTTAATAATACCTAATCTTTTACATTCAAGCTTTCCAGTTTAGAAACTTTACCCTTTCAGAATTTACCCCATGAATTTATCTGTCTTCCTCCTGTAGTAAGAGGAATGGTTTATAGGGTTGAGATCAGGCAATGCATAGTACATATTTTTATTATTTACAAGTTGTGTGTTACATTCTTCTATTTATACCTGAAAGTTCAGTCCTCTTTCTCTACACCAATCCAATAATGAAGAAAAAAAAATTGAAAAAAAAAAGGAAAAGTGTTTATTGCTTTGCTAGCAAAGGAGAAACAGAGAACTCCTTCCCAAAAGCTGTGATTCTGTCCACTCGCAGGAACAGGGGGGTTTTATAGAGGTGATTCAGAGAAAATGAGATGAGAGAAAAGAGATCAGAAAGGAGAAGTTTAGGTAATACTTGGACAGGACCTTCTAACAATCTCCCTCCTCCACAATAAAAGCTGGGAGGAGAAGTTTAGGGAAAAGATTAGGGAGAAGTTTAAAGAAAAGAAGATCAGAGAAGTTTAGGGAAAAGAAGATCAGGAAAAAGAAAAACATGTATTCATAGCATCAAGTGAACCCCTGTTACTTGTTATTATTATTATTTTGTGTTGAACCCAGAGTGTTCTACCACTGAGCTACATCATCAGTATTTTTTTTTAATTTTTCAGTTTTGAGGGAGAGTATCACTAAATTGTGGAGGAAGGCCTTTAATTTGTAATCCTCCTGCCTCAGCCTCTCAAGTCTCTGGGATTACAGGTACATGTCCTATTACACTATTCTTTACAACAATATGAAGTATAATAAACGTATCTATGTATCTTCAGGCAAACTCTTCTTCCTCCAGAGAGTCAATTGTTATTTATTTAATAGCACATCACTGAGCAAGTTCCTTTTCTCCCCTTATAGCATTCTTACCTCTCCAGGACACAGGAAAACCCCAGTTAGTAGGCTGAGTCAGGACCTTTTCTTTGTAGCAATCTCATTCTTAAATCAGGTCAAGGACGTGAGCAGTGGGTCAGGGGTATGAGAAAATACTTAGTCAAGTGTCAGTTAATCAACAGCCCTGCCTCAGTGGCACTGCAAGGTGTGACATAACTATTTCATAATCCTTGCCTGATCTCAGCCCTATAAACTATTCCTCTTACAACAGAAGGAAGATGGATTTTAAAAAAAAAATCATGAGGTAAGAACCAAAGGGCAAGGATATGATAGTTCAAAAGGCCTTAATTGCTAAAAAGATCTTAAGAGCCTACACAAACAACACAGACCAGAAATTCCCAGACATAGGAAAACAGGATAATTAAGACCAGAGCCCACAGACCACAAATTTGTAAAACTAGTTCCAGTTAGTGTTACCGCTGTTTTACCGGTGAGGCTGTTTCACCAATGCTGAATTATAAAGTAGAAGCTTTTTTAAAGGATAGCAGAAAAGCTTCTCCCTAGAGGAAAAAGGGGTCCCAAGAGGTGGAATCTGTGGAAGGGCTAGGTCTTCCCTCTTTTATAGCTAAGGTCTACTTTCAGCTTTCCCACATTCCTGTTATCTTGCATTCCTGTCCTTTGTTCTGTTATCTTGCAGTGGTGGAATGTAGGTGGGCAGGCCCAAAGGGTGGGGGACAGGTGGGCCCAGTAATCTGGGCAGGGAAGACTTTTGGATTAGCATCTCCTTGTTTGCTGGGAGCTGCTTCATTAACATTTCCTTGGGATGGACTCCTGGCCTTGGGACATTTTTAATTCCCCCAGGTGCTGTTCTGGTTTCCTGGATTCCATTCTCAATAATGGCCTTCATTTCATCTTCACCTTAATCAATGTTAGACCTGATTTACCTAACTACACTAACTACCTATCTTTAAATCTGGCTTCATTAGAACCTGAAGCACAGGCCAAGAGACCAATATCTGCCCTAGGGTTGTTAGCTAATGTAATCTGTCAATCCAGAGCCAGGAGGTAATACTTGGATAGGACCTTCTAGCAATCTCCCTCCTCCCCAATAAAAGCTGGGACACAAAGAAAAAAGTTGTCCTCTTTTCTCAGAGAAGATCCACTCCCTTCCTTGAAGGTGTCTTTTTCTCATTTAATTCCCTTTTAATAAACTTTGCATTGGTTGCAGTGGTGCATGCTTTTAATCCCAGTGACTCAGGAAGCTGAGTTAGGAGGATCACAAATTCAAAGTCCACCTCTGCAATTTTGCAAGACCCTGTTTCAAAATAAAAAATAAAAAACAATTAAAGGGTTGGTGATGTAACTAAATGATAGAGACCTTCTAGGTTCAATCCCTAGTATGGAAAGAAAAAAAGAAAATCTTTGCTATACTTGAGAAACTGATGTGACTCCATTGAGAAACCAGCCTCTACCTCAGACAAAGCCTGTCCAAGGAAGAGGGTATGACCCTTGTCCTTGGAAAGACCCACAGAGTACTCCTAGGCACACACCCACTCTGCTGAGTTGTTTGTCTGCAAATAACAGGAGAGATCTGCAGCACCAGGTGTCCCTGACTCAGGCTAGGTGTGGAGTCATAGCAACCCCCTAGCAACCACTAATCAGTATGAGACAGGGAAAATACCTGGATGCCAGATGACCCTCCCCGTAGTTTATGGTGGTTGATAACATGTTGGGAAACCATATAATTCAGCACGTACTCCCCTCGTGGCCTAAACCAATCAGTTCAAACGAATCCCCCTCTTGTACTAACCAATCACCCCTACCCAACTTGTTCCCTCCAGTGAATGTGCTAATCATGTTCTAGAGTTGTTTTATGATTTTCCCTCGGTATGTGATGATTTGCTAAGAGATGCTATTGAAGCTAGATTTAAAGTTAGGTAGTCAGTGTAGTTAGGTAAATCGGATCTAATATCTAGTAAGATCCCAAATGGAGGCCATGTTGAGAATGAATTTCGGGAAAAGCAGAACAACTCTTGGAATGTTAATGAAGTCCAGGAAAAGCCCAAGGCCCAGAGCCCATCCCAAAGAAGTGTTAATGAAACAGCTCCCAGCAAACCTGGAAGATGCTGACTCAAAAGTTCTTCCTGCCCAGATTACTTCTTTGGCCCACCTGTGCCCCACCCTTCGGGCCTTCCCACCTACATTCCATCACTGAAAGATAACAGAACAAAGGACAGGAATGGGAGGGGGAACCAGATGAAGACTCTAGGTATAAGAAGGGGAGAAAACTGCACTTCCACAGATTCCACCTCTTGGGTCCCCTTCTTCCTCCAGGAGAAGTCTTTTCTGCTGTCCTTTAATAAAGCCTCTACTTTCCACTCTGACCTTGCCTCGGCGTGCTTCTCTGGTGTTATTCTTCAACATTGGGGAAGCAAGGACTCGTCACCGGTCAACAGCAATAACACTGATATATGTGAAGTCCCTGCCTTCCCCAAAGAGTGTATAAAACTGCTGCAAACCCTGGGCTCGGTGCCTCTCAGCGTCACCAGTTGCTGTGTGCGTAGAAGATAGAACTAGCTTGCAATAAACACCTCTTTGCTGCTTACGTTGATTTTGGTCTCTGGTGGTCTTTTGGGGGTCCCGAACTCGAGCATAACATACTTATTACTAAGACTTATATCTTACTAGAAATCCTCTCTCAAATGAGATCTTATCTGTGTTATCACTGGTACCTGCAATGACAACTCAAGAGTCTAGGGACAAGGCTGGGTGTGATGGCACACCCTTTGAAATCCCAGGGACTAGGGAGGCGGAGGCAAGAGGATTGCAAATTTGAGGTCAGCCTCAGCAACTTGATAAGACCCTGCCTCAAAATTTAAAAAAAAATAAAAAAGTATAGGGACAGAATGGCTCTAAAATGAAGCTAGGATCAGGGATCCTTGGAGTCTTTTTCTTAAGACTAGCCTGAGCAACTACCTAGTGTACATGATTTCAATGAAACTCCTGAACTGTACTCTTGACTTCTCATCAGAGTTTTGATTTAGACAATTTTCATCTGATTTTTTTCTTTCTTTTGTTCTTATTTCTCAAAATTAGCCTGGAATCCTTCCTTCAATGCTTCCTGAAATAGTCTTTGATAGTCTTCCCAATGACATCAAAACTTAGACATCTCCTAACCTGACTGGTGGAATGCTTCTTCCTTCTTTCCTTGCCTCAAACAAAGTTTCTCAAACTGAGACCCAGCAGTCCTCATCCAGGTTGAATCCAGCCTCTGGCAAACTTTAGGTAAAAGACAACTGAAAGGATTACAGTGTAATGCCAGATTCATGGGACCCCAATAGACCTCCAGGAGCCAAATAGGATGCAATCACACAAGAGTCTTTATTGCAAGCTCGAGCCTGGACTCAGCAATCTTTCCCAACGCAGCAGTCCCAGGAAGTACGTCCCAGTCCTTTATCCAGTGAGATTTTATAGGTTTTGGGGAGATATTCTATGTGTCACAACGTCACACAGCAAATCATTCCATACCACAGGAAAATCAAACAACAACTCTTAACCTTGATTAGCACATTCACTGGAGGGAACAAGTTGGATAGCAGGTGATTGGTTAGTACAAGAGGGGGATTCATTTGAACTGATTGGTTTAGGCCATGAGGGGTGTACATGCTAAACTACATGGTTTCCCAACATTTATCAACCATCATAAACTACTGGGGTGTCATCTGGCATCCCAGGTATTTTCCCTGTCTCATGCTGATTAGTGGTTGCTAGGGGGTTGCTATGGGTCCTCACCTAGCCTGACTGAGTCAGGGCCACCTGGAGCCTCAGATCTCTCCTATTATTTACAGACAAACAACTCAGCAGGGTGGGTATGTGCTTAAGAGTGCTCTGTGGGTTTTTCCAAAGCAAGGATCATACCCCCTTCCTTGTACAGGCCTTGAGGTAGAAGCTGCTGTTATTTATTTATTTTCAAAAATGGAGTCACACATCAGTTTCTCAACAGCTTCTCCCTGTTTCAATTGCAAATTTCTCTAACAATATAAAAAGGAAGGGCAAGTTGAAGACCACATTACACATCTTGGGTATTAATGCTTTAAGCATTGCATACTTCATTTATTAAGGTTGAGGCTTTGGAGATTACACAAAATATTAACTGCTTTTTTTTCTGATAGCACAGCCAGTTCAGCAGCATAAGTTAGGTGTAAGGACAAACCTATCAAAGCTTGTAATTGATAGAATGCATAACAGAAGAATATAGTATCTGGTTACAGTATTTTCTAAAGTGAAAGAAATGTCTACTGCTCATTAAAAACCTGCTCGCTTCACCCAAATGAGCTTTCTGAGCAAATGTGTTTTAGGTACCAAATCAATGATTTTATGTAATCATTTTAAAATTAGAGAGCCAGTTTAAATTGCAACCATAATCAAAATTAATCGCATGACATTCTTTTGAAACATTAGATGTCTGAGAAAATTATCACTTGACTTTGCCACGGGGCTGTGTTACCAATTGATTTTAAGACTACCCTGACAATTTCATGGTTAGCTTGGATTCTGTCATTGACTAACATGTCACATCCCATTCTCCATAGCTAATGGTGCTCTTACGAGTACAACATGGATCAAATCTGCTTACCTTTTCTCAAACTAAGGAAAAACAGGGGCGAATGTTTCAAATTAAATTACTATTAGTCTCATTGGGATAAAAGAACTTTAAAATAGTTTTTACCAGCTCAGAAAACCCATATTTGTGATTTCATATATTAAAGTAGTTTTCATATTATATCCCATCTTTTTGCATGTTTCAAATTAAGCAATCACTATTTCTTCCTGCTCATGGATGACTCACAAAAATTTTGAATACATATATAAATAGCACATTTTTTTCAATATGCTTGCCCAAAGCAAAAAAAAATTTTAATAATGGGTTATAGTTATAGGTTCTATGATATTATAAGGATTTTGAATAATTTATTTATATCAATAACACTGATTAAATGAGAACATGGGTTTGTATACCAGAGCTGTTCTACATAGGATGAAAACTAATCCCAGAAACAAAACCCAGACATGTACATGTATATCCTTCTATATATGTATATCTCTACATACTGGAAGATATGCACTCAAATGTGCATAAGCTGCAATGAATTTGTTTTCCCCAAGTATAATTTACTTTTTCTGAATTAGGCAGATAGAGCCCAAAACAAAAGGCCATCCTGTGTGGCACCATCTAACTATTTGGAGTACAGATTTCAAGCTTTCTTTCAAGTACCTGACATTTTCATCTTGTTCTGGCAGCCTCATTTTTTGTTTCTCTCTCCTGTTTGGCCAGAAATGAAACCTTAACAATGTGCCATATTCCCCTGAAATCTGATTATATATCGCATCTGTGTGTTTTTCAGCAGCAGACAGGAACTTCACATGGGGCTGTAGAAATCTACACAGCTGGAGTGAAACTGTGATTTTATTCAGACTCTGCATGAGAAGTGGAGAATTATAGGCATAGATAATAAACCGACCTCCAAGAGAAGAGATAAAAGACAAAAGGGGGTCTATCAGAACAAGGAAGCTCAGGGAGAGAGATGCAGTGTGATCTCAGCTGTAAAGCTTGTACCAGAGACTGCTTCCTATCGAAAGTCCCATTGGTGAGTTCAAATTAACAAATATTTATGTGCTTTCTAACATATTTTTAAATTTACCTATATGTGGTGCTGAGAATTAAACCCAGTGCCCAACACATGCTAGGTAAGCACTCTACCCCTGAGCCACAATCCCAGCCTTTATTGTGCTTTTTGTGTGCTGGCAAAAATCTAGCTCTAGGAATATCAAGACAAATGAGGCATGGTCACAACCCCAAGAGAGCTTGGGGCTAGTGGATTTATACACAGTGTGGTGAGACCTGGTGATAGAATAGAATGCTCCAGGAGAGAGAGAGGTATAGCACTTGTCCAGGAATAGTGTGTTCATACAATTCTTCGCGATGGATACAATGTCTGAGATATGTCCAAAATTATGCACACTGATGCATGATGGAAAGACCACAAGACTGACATTTTCATCAGAGATGATAATTCAAGCCCTAGGTCTGCACATATTAACTTTTGACCTCTGGTTGCAATGAAAATAATTAATAATTATCACTGCTTAACATATGCAAAGGGTACTATGCTAAAATTTCTCATCAACTGGGTGAGATCCAATTACTTGCATCCCCATTTGCAGGTGAAGAAACAGCATGACAGAAATATTAAGTTACTTGCTCAAAGTCAAGAAATGAGTAAAGTAAGTAGATTTGGGCCATTACTATCAACTATAACTCTAAACTTGCCAACATATGGGCCAATTTTCTTATCTGTAAAATGCAGTTAATAATGTTTGTCTTATTTAACCACACAAAATCTTATGAGAATCAAATGAGGTAATGTGGTCGAAAATGCATTGGAAAGTGTATATCCAATACAACTACAAGATACTAATTATTTTTCCAGTTACTATAACATTAAAATTGCCATGCACTGTTGCTCCTTCAACATGTGCAGTAACTTTTCTCCCCAGCCCAAGACAACAAAAGCTCTTTGTGATAATGTATTGTGCTTAAAGCTTGAATCATGTACTAAATGTTGGCGTATCACCCATGGGACAAATTCATGAGTACAGACAATTCTTGCTTAAATCCCCTTACTCTAAACACTGCAAAAATTGTGGTATCTGGAGCTCACATTAATAATAGAAAACACCACAAAGGTGTTGCTCAAGGATTCCACCTGGAGGATTCTATCTGATGTCTGTTCATCTACCAACACACTCCAACCTAAGCCCAGGTGTTTTTCCTGGATGAGGAGTTATGCATGCTCTGGATCCTGAACCCAGTCTTTTTACAGTTTCTAAAGTTCCTTTCTAGTTAAGCTTCCTAGGTTGAGGCAGAGGGGATGGTTGCAAATGCTGAAAGTTCACCCTCTTTAATTTAATGAGGGAGGAAACTAAAGAAGAAATAAAAGCTCTAAGGGACTCCCAGGTGCTAATACAGACCTAACCCATGGGCCCTTTCCCCTATGTAGTTCACAGCCAAGAAATGGTAACTGGAGACTTTTCTGTACATTATACTGCCACACAGAGGTCACTGAATAGTTGCAAGGAAAAGGGAGAGTAGAGATGCAGCTTGTCTGAGTTCAGTGTTTCAAGTACAGGATGGAGAATCAAATAGAATAAGACTCTTAAAAATTCCACTTTAAGCCAGGTATGGTAGAGCATGCCTGTAATCCTAGTGGCTCAGGAGGCTGAGGCAGGAGGATTGTGAGTTCAAAACCAGCCTCTGCAAAAGCAAGATGCTAAGCAACTCAGTGAGGCCCTGTCTCTAAATCAAATACAAAATAGGGCTGGGGATGTGACTTGGTGTTCCAGTGCATCTGAGTTCAATCCCCAGTACCCCCCCCCCCAATCAAAAAAAAGTTCCATTTTAAAATTATTTAAATTTCGTCTCACTGTTTATTTCTAGCAAATGTATAATGGTGAGGGCTAGATCCACAACACCCCCTGGGCTCAAAGAACTTGACAGCAGTGATTAATTTCTAAAGGTTCAAATCTACACACACAAGCCTATATCTATTAACTCTTATACTTCTAGCACTGATTTGGATGCTATAGGCCAGTACTTCTTAAGCTTGATTGTGTGTGCAAATTGCCTGGATGTCTTATTAAAGTGAAGGTTTCAGATTTAGTAAATCTAGAGTAGAGTTCGAGGTTGTATGTTTCTAACAGGCTCCCAAGCAATGCTTTTAGTGATGACCCATGGACCACACTGAGTAGTAGACAACAGAGGATGCTATAAATAAAGAAATAAGTATCTCTGAGGCTACGCAGAGTGGTACACATCTGCAATCCCAGCAACTCTGAAGGCTGAGGCAGGAATATCACAAGTTGGAGGGCAGCCTCTACAATTCAGTAGGACCCTAAGCCAGATCCTGTCTCAAAAGTAAAAATAAAAAGGGCTGAGGATGTGTTTCAATGGTAAAGAAAAAAATAAAAGTACCTAACAAATTCTGCTATAACAAGCACTTGTAAGTACCTTGGGGCCAAATTGCTTTCAAAGCCAATGTTAAGGATTCATAAATTTTAACATTCTATATTGTCAGATAATAGTTACCAAAACTTTAGTTTTTCCTGAAGGTAATAATACAAGTCACAAAATGCTTAATAACATCAGACATTTTTAAGTATTTCAGAAATGTCTCTTGTGTCAATATTTAATATGCAGACAGCCACTAACTTAGTGATTTGCATTAACAGGATTCAACAAAGCACCACAGGGGACACCAGGAAGATGGCTGCTGCTTGTCTGGATGGCCCATTTGGGCACCAGGGCAATAACTATAACGTCAACTGAATGTAAATAGTTAGGAATCGTTTTTTCTAATATCTGCAGGATTCCTTTATAATTCAGAATAATAAAATAATTATTTAGATAAGACTAGGAAAAGGATTAAACAAAATTCACTAACAGATAATTTTAAAATATCTGTATAAGCAAAATTGTAAATAACACAACAATTGAATGTCAATCAATTTAGGTAACTGTAATTGCTAATTAATACCTTTTCCATAGGGCAACATTTCCAATCTGTGTTTGTCTGAACATTAGTGTCCTTTTAAACCTGAATAGGTTTGAGTAAAAGACATTTGAGAAATGCAGTTTATTCTCTTAGGATTTATAAAGAATATGTGTTATTTTAGGACCTCCTAAGAGCAAATAGCAAGAAAGGAGTAGATTTATTAGGGGAACTACTGTGAGATGAAGACAAGGAGAAAGCTGGAGGAGACAGGAGAACCTCCAGGACCATAATGTAGGTCTGACTTCTGTGCAGAGGTAAAGGAAGAAAAGTTTGCATATAAAGAGGCTCACACTAAGAGAGAAAATATTAACAAAGTATTCAGAAGTCCATCTAGGAGTCCTCCAGCTGAAGTCACTAGTTAAAAGAATCCCCACTTGTCTTTGGAATCATATTCTCAGCCACCAAGAGCAGCCTGAGACTGACCAAGGTCTCTGCAGGGCAAAGGGCAGGTGCATGGATTTCAGAGCACCAGTTGGGACAAGAGTGCCCACAGTGAGATATCTGCAGGGTGTTTATCACGGCTCTGAGAGTTCCAATAGAGAACTCATTTAAACTGTTTTTAGCTTGAGTTTATATGGCCACAAACCACCTCCCATCTTCCCACATGCACACACTTCCCCTGTCTCTCAGCTTTGCAAGGAGCACAGGGGTCCCTTAGAACACAGCTTGGGAAACACCACCTCAGGGTAGAGACTCATTCTTGTTTTGATATTTTTCTTTCTTTGCTCTTGTGTCCTTTCATATCTGCAGCTGTTCAAAGTTCAATGTCTAAAGAGTAATCTTTCTGCCTAATTGCAGTGTGGCAAGCATGTTTTCTTGCCCTGGCTATTTCTAATTCCTAACTCTCAAACTGATTCAACAAAGAACCTCCAGAGAGATGTTCACTGTTGCAGCCCATGATATGTGTTCATCTGATCATTTCCTTTCCTGGACAAAAAGCTAAGCTACTTTCCCCAGCTCCTATCCAAAAAGAAATATGTAAGCACTGAAGTAAAGTTCCAGTGTGATTTTCCATGTTCTCTTATTAGCATATCTGAAAACAAAAATTTCCATGTTGGCAGAGTTGAACAGCACCTTGCTGCTGTTGGAAGAAGTGGGCCAGTTCCCTGAATTTTGAAATTTTGAAAAAAGAACTTGGACAAACTGGCCTTGGAATTTGGGCCATATTTGTTATTTCAGCAAAGCCTATCTAAACTAAGATAATAATCCATACAATGCAGGATTCCTGGGGAGAGAGGAGTTCTACAAAGCTTTTTCTCCAAGAAGTTTAATTCTGTATTGTTAAAGTGAGAAGAACTTTCTTGATCTCCCAATTAGGCCTAAATGAACATCTTTCATGCTGTGTGAATACTAGAGGAGTGTCTTTCTCTGAAGTGGTTTCCTGCTCCCACCACAAAGGACACCAACAGTGGTCTCACCACCTTTGCTCCTGGACTGAGCTCAGTCTGGTTGATTTGGCCATTGCTGCTTTACTGCTCCATAAACATGAATAACTTTGCATTAGTCCTTCAATTCTGGGGTTCAGATGACTTGAAAAATGTGCTTCCTCTAACGTTCTGTCACAAAGCCAAAGCTTCAAGATTTATGACATCATGAAGTGATTTTATTTTCAGGGATTGAAGAATAAGTCATTCTGCTTAAAGGTCTTTTGTTTATGCATTTCAAAAGCAAGTATGATTTATGATGTATCAGAATACATGCAAAATAAGATGTTATTCTTTATTAAATGGCAGCTCAGAAAGATTTCCTTTTGAACATAAAAAATCTTCCCTCTAAAGCAGATGAGGAAATACATAAAGGCCAAAAAAGACAGCAAAACCCTGAATCTGTCTCTCAAGAATCATTCTATCCTCAATTCTCATCTTTTAAAAAAAAATTATTTCAAGTTTCTAGTGAAAGTTTTTCTTTACCTTCTAGCTTCTTATATACAAGAGATGTAAGAATTATGAAGAGAATGAACTTTGTGCAGTATATTTTGTTTCCATTATGATTTTTCTCATAAATTCATTTCATATAAATGTTCTTTGAAAAGCTGTATAATTCCCAGCTATGTCACTTTGTGACTAATTAAATCAAGGGCTAGTTATTGTCTATAAAAAGCCATAGTCAATTGGTTTATTCAATAAAACATTACTGAAAACCTAGCATAAAGTAAAATGTTGAGGGCAAAGGATGAAATATAATCTAGGAGGAGAACATAGGCAAGGGTCAGCCAGTTGTCCACAAGGACACTTACCTGAGGCTGTCAGAGAGCCAAATAAACGATTCATTCTGATGAATCAGTAGCAGAGTGGTATAGGTATAGGGATGAGGGAACTATTTTCAGATCAAGAAGTCTCTGGAAGGGAACAATGGGTTAACTCAAGCAGAGTCTGTTGGGGTGGGTAGGCCTGAATATTGAAGGGCCTATGTGCCCCATATTTTGTCCCAATGGTAATAAGAGATGGAAGAATTCAACTCAGGAAAGTGATACTCAATTTCATTGCAGAAACTCTAGAAAAAGGGAAGAGGAAACTAAAGAGCCAGGAGAGTTTATTCCTATGATTCATGCAGATGAGAATGACAGGGGGCTCTGCTAGGGCTGTGACAGGAGGAGTGTGAGGACAGAGATGGATTCAGGCATTAGGAAAGTAACCCTGTTATTCTTTGTTTCTAAGAGAAATTCTGGTTTGACATATCATCTCAAGTTTAAGCACTTTCCCCAGCCCTGCTCTTGCTCTAAATGTCAAAACTGCCACATCAAATTGTCCATCTCAGACATGCCAATCTTGCCACTTCCCCCACTTTAGCTTCTAGTGTTTGGGGGCAAGGGCGGGAAAGGGGGAATAAGGCTGAAATGAAATGCTATCCCGTTACTTTAATGTGACCCCTTTCTGTTGTCCTTAATCATCCTAAGATATGACATTCTCAGGGGAGAATGCAGATGGTGATCAACTTTCAAACATCTTGCCCAAGCACCCTCAAGTTTAAGATATGTAATAAAGTGAATTCATATTTGCATTTACTTTTTTTAACCATTAAAATTTTTTTCCACAGAACGTCAGATTACTGAATTCCACGGGTTGATATACAGAGTTTTAAGTGACCTACATTCAGTAGTTATGTATTCTAATGGATGTTAGAACATTTGTAACACACTCATTATTTCAGAAATGTTACTGTTTAAAAAGGGTGAAGTTCCAAAGTAAGTCATTTCAAAGGTGTTGTCCAGATATGCTAGAAATAGCAAAAATTATTTAATTTCCTAAAAGTCAACAGATATCAATTCAATCAAACTCATCATTCACAGTGAGATGAAAGTTCAGAACAATGAATGAGATGCCCACAGTGGCAAAGATAAATCCTTTATCAACACTGAAATCACCTTTCCTCCCAGAGCTTAGAGCTGAGTTTCATTTCCCAGTTCCTTGCAGTAAGGATGGGTGTGACTTCTCCACATTCTCATGCCTCGCCTACCACATTTAAGAATCAAGCAGGGGATTCCTGCAGAAGGATGGACATGTAGAAACAAAAACTCCCAAATGTCAACATGCACTGGAGGGTGACTGGAGGGTAAACTGAGAAGTCTTCAACAAAATGAGCCTCAGAAATTTGGAGATGGCTGACACAACAGATTACCTGAACACAACCAGTGTCACACAATTGATAGCCAAGTTGAAAACAGGATCCTGGTCTCCTGTTTAGGATAAAATTAAGAATTAAGTCCTGAATAAAAAGATAAAGGTAGAATTGGTCTCCCACTGTATTTACTTCTCAGTTATAATTCTCCTAAAAGAATGAGCTTCTGAGAATCACCAAGGTGACTGAAGAAACCATATTCTAGATGACACATTTGAAACCAATACTCATGACAATTGAGGTACTCAGCTCCACATGGTGGTATATGGATGTTATTCTCTATGTTCTCTTTGCAGATCAGAGGAGAGAGTCTTTTCTAGCAGGTTTGAGTTTAGTCAGATGAGCCCAAGTTGACCTCAGTTCCTCCCCTAGCACCTCAGACATTAACCTGATCTCAGATCTCTGGTTCCATTTGAGGCATTCTAGCCACATACTCTGTTATGATTCAGTTAATGATAACCTGATCCCCTTCCCACATGCTTTTCCTTTTGCCTGAGTACTTCCCATTCTTTTTTTTCAAAAATTACCATCAAGTCCAGTGATGCCTAATGAAAAACATAGTAAAAACAAACAACCCTCTGTCTACAATGAATTCATACATATCCTGTGAAACTAAAGGGAGGGATGTCTCATCTGCAGTGAAAAACCATCAGAGACTTTGGGTCTTGCACACTGGGTCTTGCCTTGGTGCCAGGATGCTACATGGAATCACAACCGTGCACCCTGAGGAGCTCCTCCCCTGCCCCAGGTACCTATCCCCACAGCCCTGACACATGGAGCAGAAAACTTGGCAGTAGCATGGGCCAGGGCTCTCTCAGCCAAATAGTATATACTTCCATTTCAAAGTTTTAGACTAAAATGTATGTAGTAGTTTTAACTCTGATGGTGAAAGATTATAAGGAAAACAGAAACAGAACACATTGCTTATATCCATCCCATCTTGGGCTTTAGCTCTCAACAAAGGGTCATCAAATGCTGCCCCTATCATCTTTTCTTGAGGAACACTTCACTAAGAGCCCATTGGTTCATGGTCATGTCTGAGTTCCTCAGAAAGGGCTGGGTTTGTCTAAAGCCACAAGCAAAAGAGCATCCAAAGATAGACAGATACAGTACTCCCAACCCAGAGCCCTGCCCAGACCAGTTTCCTGGGTGGCAAGAAGTGGGTGTGGCCGGAAAGGGAGAGATGGGTGAAAATTAAGAGAACAGATAAACCATATTCTTATGATATTTTATAATAGTAGAAGTAACTAAGATTCTACTTATTCCCTATGGATAATCTCAAAAAACAATGCTACTTCAGATATGTAACACAGAAGGGTACAAGAGACTATCAATGACCATTAAACGTTAAAAATAAGCATTGTTTATAGACACATATTCATAAAAACAGTGAATGGACTTCATCAACACAAAATTTAGGAAAGAAGAACAAATCAAAGGATGGGCATGCAGATGGCTGATATTCACTTTCAAATTTGGCAAGAGATACACAGGGGAAAGTTATATTTCTGTTTTCAAATAATGTATTTCAGGGAGGCAATAAAATAATAAAAAAGGTCAAAGCTGAGGTCTAGTTCTTTGCAGTCAGTGGGTATTTGTGTTGGGGGTGTGGGAATAGGGTATGTGCAAATTGCCAATAGCAAGTAACGTAAGGTATGTGTGCAGACCTCTAAGTCCTATAGTGTGGTTTCATGGTATATTTTGGATCCAGATTTGGAAACAAAAACATCCTCTGCAAAGTGATTTTTAATGGATGATCTATTTCTACAAAGTCCCTTCTAGCTTAAGTAAAGCATTCTAAAATCATAATCTTACTAGTAAAAAAAAAAAAGAAAATATTACTGTGTCTGGTTCTAAACTGGGTCCAAATGTTCTTGTTATTGTGTCAGGTTCCAGCCTGAGATAGACACACATATCATAGGAAAGTAAGTGATCAGCCAACATAAACAGAGAATGACAGGAAGCTTCCCCGGCTGAGTTGCTCAAATCTTTAAGGCTTGAAAGGGGCAAATACAGCACTTCTGTGACCAAAATCAGCCACCTGCCCCACTGAGAAGGGATTGCACTGTCATTTGCAGGACTGCTGGAAAGTTCAGCATATATATGCAGTTTATATCACTCAGACATAAACCAGGTGACATTGCCAATTGTTCATTATATAACATAAACATAGAGAATTCAATATTGATATAGGACCTATGTTCCCTTATGACACATATGTTATAAATATAAAAATACTTAAGAAAATGTTGATTTCTTCAAATGGAGACAACTTGAGAATGTTTATCTGCAGGGGAAAAGGAGGGAGCAATGCTAAAACCTTTTAAGAGTGTGGGAGTACTTTCAAATATAAAAAAATTATTCACAAAATATGTAAAATATGTCTATATTTTTATATTCATAATTCCATTAGAGCTTGAAAAAAGTGTAAAACATGGAGTGAATTTCATCTACTCTCATTTTTCCAAAATATACCCAAATCTAATCTTTCCTATGTGAAGGGAATCCAGAAAACATATTTCCTTCTTTTCGCCTCCAGAGTCATTCAGACTGAGCCTGGGGGCAGGTCCACAAACAGAGGCCTCTCCCCAGAGGACAAGCACACAGCACAGAAGGTTCGTGAGCCATTAAGACCTACTAGCCCAGAACCACCAATTTTGTGCTTAACAAAAACACAAACACAAAGCACACATTTAATACTCAATAAGCATAATTCACATTTAAGAACAAATCTACTCTCATTTTTCCTTTCAATCTTTAAAATAAAAGTCAAAACAAATGTTTTGCTTTCAATTTTTTCTATCTTGTATCCTACATAGTGCTGTTGAAAAGTGCCAAATATGAATGTGTAAGAAAGTAAAATACAGAATTATGAATAATTTAAGCAACAGCAAAGCTTAGGGTGGGTATCTCTCAAAGGACATATGTAAAGGGGGTTGGATTCATTAGTCTCAAGTCTCATGATGAAGTTTGCTCTTTCTACCCCAGAAGACATCTTCTAAAACTAAAAAAACATGATGAAGAGTTCCTAAATCCAACCTGAATACAGACATGATGGCATCCTTTTACAAATGAGCATACCATTCCTGGATTAGAATGAAATGTAAGTCACCACCAAATATATTTGAACACATTTAGGCCTCAGCCCACTGATTTAAACTATGGAAGAAGCAGGAGTAGAAGTGCTTGTTGGTGTCTCTTCACCATTTTGCCTGAGCTAGCCTTTCCCTTCTTTGTCAATCTACAGAGATACTTGGGGAGAGTAAAGAAATAGGAAACAACAAGCCATTTACCAAGCATGAATATCCCTGCATGCCTCAACACTGAATCTGAATAGCATGCCTCATTTATAAAACCAATTTAGGAGAATGCTTGAAATAGTGATGACATTTGTAATATTATCAACTAAAATTCCAGGCAAGTCTGTCAGCCATGCTAACTAGTAATAAGCCTAACACATGGTCATAAAGTAAGTAGTTTATTCTTCAAAAATGCTAGACTAAATTATAACTACTAAAGTCTAATAGAACCTAATACATTTACATATTTTTAAAGTCATTTATATTGACATTAGTTGGCCAAACTTTAAGAAACTTATGGAAACTAAGAGCAATCCTGTTGATATGGTGGTTGGGTTCTGGAAGTGCTCCAGTTCTGGCACTTATTGCAGAGGAAGAACTGCAGGTGGTTCCATGAGGGACACATGCAGGTACCTGAAATGAAACCCACAGCAAGGTTAGCACAAAACACAGACATTCATTTTATATAATCTCAGTTAGGCTACAGTGGTGAAGGCATTCCACTTCCCACTGTCTTGACAAGGTCACAGTGAGGACACTTGTGGGAAACCAAAATCATGAGACCCTTTTTTATATAATTGGGACTTTTTATTTTATATTCAGCCTAACAGAAGGCATGAGTAAACTTTAAATTCTAGATGGCCAAGAATATAACAGGTGGTTCATGACTTAAAGGCTGCTTTACTATCTCTCGGGACATATAGGACAAAACAGAAAAATATCAACAGTCATTCTGGGAAATGTTACAGGAACACTAGGCATCACAATTGATTATATCAACTAAGAATCCAAGTTCATATCTTCAGTCTTTCAAACCTGCGTAGACAGTTATCATGTCCATTGCACATAGCCCACCATATGTAGCCTATTTAATTAAGGGTAGGATATGGTATTCATCCAGGGGAGAAAAAGTTAGTTAAAATATATTTTCCTTCTAATAGACCCTCTTTTAACTTTACATAGGGATTTATGATAAGCATAGTTAATGTTAACTGCAGAGGGATTGACATACAGAGCCTGCCCTTTAGTTAAAGATTACAAAGATTTAAGAACTGCTATACTTTAACTAAGAAACAAAGAAACTCTCTGAGAAAGTAGCTTAATCAGTTTTATGAGAATAAATGTAGGCATTTTAGATGCTTTTAGAATATATTATAAGATTGTTATAAGGGAACTTTTAGATGGGATCTTAAAGTACAGGTGTGCTTTATACTTAAAGGTTAATGACAGGTTAGGAGACATAGAGTCTGGTTACGTAGTTTGGCATCTGTTAATTAAGGAAATGTCACATCCTGGGAAAATCTGGAAATTGTAAATTGATGACGTATTTTATTAATGATTCTGGACCCATAATGATGAGAAAAAATAGAATAAAAGGAGACAGAGAGAAAGCCGTAACAGCACTCGCTCGCTCTCTCTCTCTCTCTCTCTCTCTCTGGAGATTGCTCCAATGGAACGACTCCTTGTCTCATCCCTTGTGCTGATGCCTCTCATCCTTTAGGACCCCTTGGACCCTGCTGGTGCAGGACCCTGGCACTACAGAAAACTCTCTAAGTCATCACAGCAGATAGGAAGGAAGCTGAGTGACTATAATTACTACAATCTGACAATTATCAATCTAGGTCTCTCCAAATTCATTTTCTTGATTTTACATGTATTCTTACTTTACCAACCTAACACCAGATATATAATTTATTCCACTTCTAATTCTGATACAACTATTACCCATTAAGCTTTGAACAGAGCCAAGATAAGAAAATGTCAGTAACTTACTTTGAAGCCTTATACTTCTCCCTAATTGCTTGCTGAGGTCGATGGGGTATGTCAAGGCATGCTTTGTGTAGCTCACTCAGGCAAGGCACAATTTCACTTAATGAGTAGCCTGTAAATGCAGCAAGGGTTTCTGGCTAATCAAGACAAAAGAAAAAAAAATTGTTTCACATAACTTTTTAAGATGTAGAAGTCAGAAGACAACCAATTGTAAAGTAAAAGTAAATGTCCATATTAATTTAAAGAAAACATGTCCACCTTCTTCAGAGACATTAGATATGAAATACTTAAAATACAGCAGAGTTCTAAATTTCTAAGTTTGCTCATATTTCATATCATAATTCTCAATTTAGGGCAGATCACTTTCCCTGTACCCTCATGAACATGGTTTTTACTAGTCCCTTAAAGAGTCCTACTTTTGTGACCTCCTTATTTATATAGAAAATGAAAGCTTCTTAGTCTAAATGCAGCATAAAAACTAAGTATTCCAGAAAATAAAGGGAAATATCCCTTTTTTTTTTTTTTTTAGTATAACAGTGAGCTTTCAGAACAAAACCTAGGGACCTGTTTTTGATGATACCACCTCCTCAGGAAAGAGGCAACACCAATGTTCTGTTTTCTCAAAAGCCTACTGCAATTTCTAGCTATCCTCATTGGACTGATGTTTTTTTTTTTTTCCACATATGATAAAAGTCAACAACTTTTGCTTGAAGCAGCCAATGACTGCATCTCAAGTCATTAGCAGTGGGCACCCAGATTTTCAGGCCCGCTTCTGTTGAATGGGCCTGCAACATGATCGCCTGAACTTCTTGCAACCTCTGCTGGACACAGAATAAAGCCACTGAGTCAAAGCCATGATGACTAGCTGACCTGCAAGATTCAGCAGCAAGTTGCAGTCTACTGTAAAGACATCCAGTTCCTTATTAAACAAACTTGCCCTTCTAAAAGGGAAGCCTGTAAGCCTTAAAAACTACTGAACAGATTTTAGACAGGTCTTGAATTTCATCTAGAAAGAAGAAGAAACTTACCCAGAAGTGCCTGTTCACAATATAGTTTGCCAGGCAGTAAGCTGCAGCAGCTATCAATGAAGGAAGATATTTCAAGAATGGATCAGCTTCAAGTAGACTCAGTTCTGCTACATACTAAGCACAAGAGAAAAAACCTCATTGGAGTTAGAAATTTGACAAGATCTAATTGACTGAAGTCATAAGTAAACCTAGAAAAGTCATAGTAATAAATTGTGTTTTCTCTTTGTTCAGACAGTATCCAGTGACTAGTACAGACATAGTTAAAATGAATCACTGGGTCAATAATTGGTATGACTGTCCTTAACCAGAATAATATTTATGTTTTAACAGAATTTCAATACCCTAGTATTTGGCCTATCCACAAAGTACATATGATAGGTTACTTTTCTCGTCTTACACTAGTAGTGCAGGTTTATGCTGGTCAGATAAAGTTGTATTGCTCTGGCACCTGGAATGGGAACAGAGCCTTCAGTCAAAGGCAAAGATATGACAATATTATAGCTATTAATTTACTAGGCAAATGAATATGGTTCTGAGTCTAGAACAGTACTGATGGGAACATATCATGTCAGAATAAATATACTTAAGAAATGTATATGGACATCCTTATTACTCCCTGTATGGCATAAATGTACTAGATATCATAGTCTGGAGTGACTAGAAAGCAAGTTGATTAGACTAATACTATAGTACTTTCAACTAAGTTTCTATAACATTAAATAACCAAACAACACTTCATTAGTTAATAGGTTAGGATGATATTAGAACAAAATTAAACTACATCTTAGTTCCCAAACTAAGAAGTGCTGCTTGCATGTGACTCTATATACACACCAAGGAAAGAGTTTCCAAGTTTAAATTCCTTTGATGGTTGACTGATTTGACAACCTGTGCCTGCCAACTGTAGTCAATAGTAATGTCCTGTAACCAGATTTTGTGTTCTTAAAATCAGCTGTCTTTCATTGCTAAAAAGGTGTACTGGGCCCAAGACTAGGGGGGAAAAAAACTGCAAAGGAATGCAGAACTGAAGGATGACTGGGAAAGGCTGCTTTTTACCCTCTTTGGTACCAGAAGTTCCTGGAAATCACATGGCATACCTTGGCCAGGTTCTCAGTTCTGACACACACTCCTTGACGCCTTAAGTACTGAAGGAGAAATTGGTTGGTGGTTGGAACTGTCAGATCAAAAGCTAGGACTTTCAGGAGCAGGTGTTCCATCCTTAATAGTTGCCGTTTTGTGTATGTGTCATCAGTTATATAGACAAACTCATCTACTTCAGGTGGATATATCTCTTCATATTTCCTGGGAAAGGTAGAGAATTTTTAGGAGTAGTTTGGCACCCATACTTTACTTCCTATGTTACCACAGGCCATGTTTTTCAATAGAGACCTGCAGAGTTCTTTATTCCCTCTTTATCCACTTCAATATCACTGAATTTCACAGGGCTATGAAAATATTAAGAGCTTGTTTCCAGATCATGAACATGAGTATTATGAGAACATGTTGTACTTACTGCTAGCAGTAGAAAGAGACACCATGTCCAACTGAGAGTTTAGGTTTTGGTCTCAGATACACTGAAAAATTCTGAATGACAGACAGCACAAGTGAATTCCTATCAATTCTATAGACTTCAAATTGTTTTGTGGAAAAGAGAGAAAAAAATTCATAGACCTTTGATTTTTAAAAACATCATGTTTAACTTTGTCTGCTGAATTAGCAATTGATGCTGAATAGTCAAGAGAAGGAGAATGATGTTTCACTATTTTCATTTCTTACCTTCTGCTTTTGTTTCTACTTTCTTTAGGAAATATTGGCAAGTGTTTACATATTAATAACTAGACTATTTAAAACCAGAAAAATAGAAACCATCATGCAGTAACAGGTACATCATGACAGCTCAGATATAACCCAACTCTTTTTTCTCACACAATGAGATATTACTGAGTCACTGAAGGAACAGGAACCAACTAAAATTATTTATAAACTATAACCAAATAAATAAACTATTATTGTGAGTTATTTGCTATATCATGAAGACAGTTTTTATGAAATAAAAATCTCTTTAAATAGGACTTTTACTTGTATTAGAATATAGCCAAAAGACTGTTCTGCAAAACAAATTTCTGCATTTGAGCTGATGGCTCCTTTAGTCACGACATTGAACTTATTGTAATAAATCTTAAACATCTGAATTGAAGAGTGAACATGTGGGTGAGATTCAGTTTCTTGGTAAATCCTGAAAAGATAATGATCTTTTATCAAAAGAGACACAAATAGTTCTAATTATCAAGCATTGCATTTCTTTAATAAATGTGAAAAAAAAGTCAAGTGTTTTGACAGGAGGTAGTTTTACATTATTCAAGCTCAAAGAATTACTTACGAAGCCAGAAAAATAGCTGCTGTCCCTACAAGCTGCAATTTCCCTCTCAGAACAGACATGCAGGAAAGAAACCTGTCCAGGAAGTTGACAGCCAGGTACAGAGTTTCTGATCGAAGCTTATATTCTTCGCCAACCTCCACCAGCCAATCCACCAGAATTGTACGCATGCTTTCTGTGATGTCTGGCTGTTTCCTCATGTAGTGTGCTTTGGGTCTGTATCTTATCTGTTTGGGAAAATAATTTGGATATGTAGAAAGTTGTAATATCAGAAAGATCACTCTCCAGTATAGTGGCTATTTTATTTTAAAATCTCATGAGCAAAGGTTAGGAGGATGCTAGTTTAGAGACAAATGTTTTCATCATGATAAAGAAGAAACTATGAAATTCTGGTTCTATAATGTAATGAGTTAACAACTTGAGGAGGAAATAGCAATACTGGTTATTCCTAAGAGTGAAATACTTAACACATAAATCCTTTGAGTCGTATAGAAATTGTGCCTACAATTGCTACTTACCATCACTATTACAGGTTGAGTATTCCTTTTCCATAATGCTTGGGACATGAGGTCTTGGATTTGGGATTTTTTCTAATATTTACATATACACTATTAGCCATCTTGGGGATGGGACCCAAGCCTAAACATAAAATTCATGACTTATACACACAGACAAGGATAATTTTATATAATACTTTTAATAATTTTGTGCATAAAACAAAGATTCATGGTGTGGAGTTTTCCACATCTGGCATCATATTAACATTCAAAAAGTTTTAAATTTTGAAATGTCAGACTAGAGATATTTGACCTGCATTATTTTTCATAGATTTCTTATATTTGGATACCATGATAGTGCCATTCTCTAGTGGTATGGTCAAGAACTTGTAGCTTAATATTAGGAGTTTGGGATCCTGGAGAGGTTAGGAAAACTCACTTCAGCTTCTCTAAGGTACTGATGAATTTCTTCAGCATATTCGGTCACATTTATCACATCTGTGCCCAAATCTGACGCTTCTTCAGACTGGAAATGGAGAGATGAATCTACCAGCATAGGGGAAACTGCAGAGGTTCAACATTGTCAGATAAGTCATTTAATTGAAAAACTCCTTACCTCTACTCACCCTCCACAGGCAGTTGTGAAAACTAGCCATTATGTCATGTTTTTCTCTTTCTAGATACTTGCTACTGGAACACTGCAGACAATTGAGAATACAGAGCACCATCAGCTATAGATGAGTCAGATTACCTGTATTAAAATCCAGCAGGAAGTGAAGGTCTGACTTGAGTGTGCTGGTATCTACTTCATACACATCCTCAAATGCCATCCCCTCTCTTCCTGAGCAGCTGTCTCTGTCCCCCTGCTCAGGCTCGTCCATGTAGATATCAAATCCATGCTTGGCTGGCTCCAGGACCCCACAATCAGAGAGCATTTTCTTTCCAGCTGGAGGGAAGACATTTTCTGATCCAGAAAAACACCTGATTGCTGTGATCTCCTAAAGAGTTAATTTCTTGTTAGAGACTACCCCACAAAGATCAACTAGGAAATGTGAACCTAGCAGCTTGAATAGGTAAGATTGAATCCTAAATTGAAATGTTATTAATTTAATTACAGAAAATAAAGTTCAAAAAGTTATATTAGTCTATGTCTGATATACAGAAAGAGCTATCTAAAATTTGCTATTTTCTTTACATATGTATCAAAGGGAACTCAAGATTATAGAAAGAATAAAATCTATATCTCTTCTCCAAAATGAAATAGGTACAACTTGCAGGAGGAAAACTGCAAGTTGGCTTTATGTTTACAGCATCACAAGACATTAAAATACTCAGCATCGTTCTTAACATATGGTCACAGAGTTCCTAGAGCCCCCTCCCGAAATATTTAATATTTAGTTGCAGCCACCTATGAAGTTCCCAGTTTCATTCTTAGTTATTAGAAACATGATTTTGGAAACTCATACTACTAACTTCTCTCATAAGCTATAAAACCTTTTTGTATCTATAATACAATCATGCTTGGTGAAATTTTTCAAATAACTTCTCCCTTTTCTTTAACATTAACAGTGCAAACAACTGTGGTACCACCACAGTGAACAAGCATAGCACATCAAATGCTGTTGCATCTTAAAGGAAGTCATGTTAGATGGTGTGAAATCATATGAGTTAGGGCAAGTAAGCCTGAGTTATATTTATGCAAATGTTAGCTCTATCTACTATATTAACATTTTGCTTATACTTAATCTATGCTATTAAAGGCTAATTCCAAGTTAGTATGTGGTTATATAACTTTTCTTTCTACTTATTATATATATATGGCTTATGACTAATAAGAAAATAATCTTGGGCTGGGGATGTGGCTCAAGCGGTAGCGCGCTCGCCTGGCATGCGTGTGGCCCGGGTTCGATCCTCAGCACCACATACCAACAAAGATGTTGTGTCTGCCGAGAACTAAAAAATAAATATTAAAAAATTCTCTCTCTCTCTCTCTCTCTCTCTCTCTCTCTCTCTCTCTCTCTCCCCCTCCTCTCTCACTCTCTCTTAAAAAAAAAGAAAATAATCTTATCTTTATGGTAGTTTTGGAATAAAAATCACAGGGACTATAAAGGACCACAATCAGAAGTTACAATAATCAGATAACTATGACTCCAAGTCACTATCAAGTTTAACTTTTCCTACATAAATAGAGATATCTAGGTTGGGGTATATATTCATTAAACAAATATTTACTAAGAATCTACTATGCTCCAGACACTGCTCTAGGTGCCCAAAATTCAAGAGTGAACAAAATGTTCAGCCCAGAGGCGGTGGTGGAAAGACAAACAACAAAAGAAAAAAGTAGGAATAGACAGAGCAGAGTAAGAAGGAGAAGAGTGTAGGACATGAGGTCAGGAAGAAAATAGAGGTCAGCTCAAGGAGGCCTTACCATAGGCCATTTAAGAATGATTGACATTCATGCAGAGGGGAGCCACAGAAAGATTTTGGGCAGAGGAAGACTGTGATCTAACTTATGTTTGTTTGTTTTTGGTGTGGGGGAGTGGTTACCAGGGATTGAACCCAGGAGCACTTAACCGCTGAGCCACATCCCCATCCCTTTTTTCACATTTTATTTAGAGACAGGGTCTTGCTGAGTTGCTTGATGCCTAAGTTGCTGAGACTGGTTTTGAACTCACAATCCTCCTGCCTCAGCCTCCCAAGCCTCTGAGATTTCAGGTGTGCGCCACCATGCCTGGCCTGACTTATCTTTATAAAAGGATCATTTTAGGTGCAGGAAGCAAAACCAGAATAACAGAACCAGTTATAAAACTGACAAATCCAGATGAGACACAACAGAGGTTTAAAGCAGGATAGAAAAGGATGAGAGGGAAAGAGGCTCTAGACATTTTTTTTAAAAGTAGAACCAACAATACTTTCAAAGTAGATTAAATGGAAGGTAGGAGAAAAAGAAGGGTCAGGGATGAAAAAATGTTTTAGGGTTGGTCAAAGGAAGAATGGCTATTTCTTTTCCTGAGATGAGCAAGACTTTGGGAAGAGCAAGTCGGAGGTAGGGAAAAGGGTTGGTGTTTGGTTTTGCCCAAGTATGAGATGCTTATCACATGATTCAAGTGAAGATATTAAGTGGAATGCTGGGTATATGCTCCTACAATATAGCTCAGGGGGGTAGGCCAGAGATAAAAATATGAATCATCAACAGACAGATGGTTTTTTTTTTAAAGAGAGAGTGAGAGAGGAGAGAGAGTGAGAGAGTGAGTGAGAGAGAGAGAATTTTTTTTTAATATTTATTTTTTAGTTCTCGGCAGACACAACATCTTTGTTGGTATGTGGGGCTGAGGATCAAACCCGGGTCGCACGCATGCCAGGCGAGCGCACTACCGCTTGAGCCACATCCCCAGCCCCCAGACAGATGGTTTTTAATAGTATTTATTTTAACACCTGAAGAGATTACTGAGGGAGTGAGGCCAGACTGTGACCAAAGCTAAGCCCTGGGGCACTGTGACTTTTAGAGATTAAAGAAATAAAGAATCAGGATACTGAGGGAGTGGCAAATGAGCAAGGTAGATCCCTTGGAGAGGGTAGTGCTCTCGAGTAAGAAGAAATTATTAATAAATTATTAAGACTGGTCAACCATGTAAAATGCTACTGATCAGTCAAGTAAGGAAAGAATTAAGAATTGAATCAAAAGAACTATAGACAGAATTTATTCAATAAAAACCTATATGATATTCGGGCATATGTACTGTTCCAAGTACTAGGAATACAGCAGAGAACATGACATCCTCTCTGATTGAACTTATGTGCTATTAGGATAGACAAATACTCAATAAATCTTGCAATAAACAGGACAGTAGCTGCAAAGAGATGTGTAGTTGAAAGATTTTGATGAAAAAATATAATTTTTTATATGCTTATGGGATTGACTCAGTAAAAAAGAGAAAACTGATAAAAGAATAAAAGTTACTGGAGTGAGATCCTTGAAGAAGCAAAAGAACACATTTTGTGGGAAAGGTCACCTTATCTAAAAGGAACATTTTAGTTACAGAACAGGATAGCAATGGCAAGGTATCTGGCACATGGAAACAATGGTTGTTTCTACATTTTCAGGAAAATAGGATATAAAGTCATCACCTGAGAGTAAAGATGAATAGGAGTTATGGAGGATTAAAGGGAGAAAGGGGATAGGGAATAGGTTTCTAAGAAGGTTGTAGAGGATGGAGCAAGGAAATGTAGAGGTGGGACCAGGTGAGAGATTACTGATTTTGAATTTAAAATGAGACCACTTAGCATAGGCACAACTGCCAATTCACAAGCACCAGGTCTTAAGACTGTAAAAAATAAATATTGCTAAGAAAATTAAGTTTATTAAAACCACTTTCACTTAATTTTCTCCAAAGCTTTGAACAGATTACTTTGAATATTTTTTCCACACGAACCAAACCATCAAAAGGTAGATAATTTAAAGATGCAACAGATGGAAAGCTTTTAATCTAGTCTCTACCACAACATTTTTGGGGATATTAACCTCACACTTTCTCATCTATAAAACAGAAAGAATACCTTACTTCACTGGACTATTGTGACCATCAAGCACTTACATGTACAATACAGGTTTAAGGCATTTTTATGAAGAGTAATCTAATAGCAGAGAGGGAAGATTTTTTTTTATCTAAATAATTCATTCCTAAGGATCCAAACCCTGCCTTCTCATTTAAGTGTCTGGATTTATTTTTAATCTTCAAAGGAAGGTAACTGTGATAAGTTTAGCACATACAAATAATATCTGAGGGTCCATTATCTTTTTGCCCAACTGCTCTTTGTCAGCAGGAAGATATCTGCTCTCAAAGTAACCTTTTTGAAGTAACCTAGTATAATCTGAAGTAGCTTGATCCAATCCCAGTTCTCACATTATCCCAAATGAACACAGCAAAGGTTGCCCAGTATTGCTTTAGGCACTACCTTGAACATAACTCTGACCAAGGAATTCCAGCTCCAAATCACATTTCCTTTCAGCCTAGCCCCTGAATCACTTTACATATATTTAATACAAACAGTTCCCAAACTTATTTCCTTAATGTTGGAAAAATAACAAAAGTAATAATCACTATTTCTGGCTGAAAACAGAACTGGTTAAGATGGTCTTAAGAAATCAACTTCCTTGTAGTCCAGATCCAAGGCTGTAATATTCTAGGACAGTAGTAGGTACAACTGCAAGAGAAAAGCACCTACTACCATCAAAGAAGAGTCATTCTCCACAGCATCTTTCCCAGTGCTTCTGGTCATTACCTGGCCACAGGTCTTCCTGTACTGCCCATTCTCGGTTAGCACCCCTAGCACTGTCCTTTGTGGGGGATCTTGGCCAAGCTGGGCTCTGGTGAGCATCTGAGAAGCTTCAGGACCTCTAGCCACTGCAGCCAGGACGACTCCACTCTTGGAGCTGCTGCGACGCATTGCCTTGGACGCCACAAACTGCTGTCACCAGGAGAAACAGAGAAGCCTGTTAGTCAACCCTCCCTAGCTGAGGCTCCATGGATTCAGTGAATCTCTAGGAGGCAGAGTACCAAGTCTTGGAATCCCCATTAATTGCTGATCTTCCCAACAAATTATTATGGTTTGAAAGGTCCAGGAGCGACAGCACTAGGGATCAAAGCTGCCCTGAACCAAAACAGTGATTTGAATCTCTGCGGGATTTCATCCAAGACCTACCCGAGGGCTGGTAGGAACGAGACATCCTGCCAAACCTCCACGTCAGCACACTAAGCCCCATGTAAATTGGGAGTTTACACCCAAGAGCCTCAGTCTTCCTCTGCCGCGAAGCTCATCTCCCCTGACCTCAAACAAAAGATCCAGGAATACCTGACTGCCAGAAAGTTATGTACCCTTCCCAAGTGACAAGCAAGGTGCTGCTGCCCCGCGGCCTTCCTCCCACCAGCAGAAGAAGTCAAAACCTGCTTGGGAGCCAGAGCGGGACCTCCGCTCCTCCTGGCGCTTTATCTTTCTGTCTCCAACAAGCAGCAAGTGCACACCGTGATGGGGCTGAGGTGCCGCCTGAGGGGGGCGGGGCGGGCGGGAGGGAGGGTCCGAGGTGTTAATAGATTCCAGCGGGGGCGCCGGGCTCCCTGCGGCGGCGGCGGGGCGCACAGCGCAGATTACTTTCAACCCACCCGCGTCTGTTGAATCGGCCAATCAGCGGCGTCCCCGGGCCTCGCTGGGGCTGCTTCCATGCCAACCGCAGCGGGCCTGCGCGCCTGGGGCCACATCGCCATGGCGACCTCCTCACCTGACGCGCTGCAGGCCGACGCGCCACGACCCCTGGGCGTTCAGCCCCAGCGGGGCCAACGGGCGACCGCCCCCTGGCTCTTCCTGCGCAGCCCTGCCCGGGCGTGCTGCGGCAGGCGGTCACCGTCGCCACACGCGCCCCTTCTGGCCAGCTCCCCCGGCCTGGGAGGGAGCACGGCGCCCCACCCCGCGATTGCCGTGCTTTGGAAGGGACTGTTTCCCTCAACCCGTTCCCCCAACAGCCGCTAACTCCTCCCGCTAACGTCTTTTGCGCGGCCCGCTCCTGAGAACCTTGGCTCGGGAGAGCGACGCGGGGCCCTCGGGGCTGCGCAGGCCGCGGCGCCCTGCCCACGCCGGCCCGAGGGCGCGGCTCGCTCCCTTTCCCCGGCTCACACACCTACACTTCCTCCCAGACAGCAGCCGAGGAGCGGCGGAGTGGCCCCAGGTTTGACCCGGGGGCCTCCTAGTCCTCGGTGACGGCGAGCCATCGGTCATTTGGGGCCTTAGAGCACCGAAGGCTGCGCTTCGCCTGCCTGGCTCCTGGCGCCGTGGCCCAGTGAGGCGGGAAAGGAGATTTGGGCTTTGAGGGTCGCATGTGGTGCTCGAGGTCCCCTCGAGAGATCTTCCTGGACGGGTTCCTGCTGGTACGGGGTAAAGCCAATCCCGGAACGCCAAGATTGTGGCCCAGGAAGAGGAAGGAACGCTGGCGGCTGCGATGGGGCCTGGGACATTGAGGGGAACCGTGGAGAGGCACCGAACTGGGATCCCTGCGCGGGCGGCCTCGCCACGCGGGGAGGGAAAGGCTCTGGAGGGGTCTCCCCCAGGGAGGCTGGAATGGGGCGTTCAATACGGGCCGCTCCTCGAGTCCTGGGAGCCCCTGGCACCTACAGAGGTGACTGCCAACCGGCAAACCAGGTGAAAGAATCTATAACTGAATTTGGGGGGAAAATGAGTGGGTGTTTATTCAAACCTATATATACTCATATTACCCATATTGTCTGTTTATGATTTTGCTTTTAAAAAAAATCATCCCTAAATCCCCAACGCAGACTCAAAGGGCATTCAAAGACCACCATTAGTTATAACCATTTTTCCTAAGTGCACTTTATTTATGTTTTCACTAGCAAACTGGTGTGTGTGTGCGGGGGGGGGGGTGTTGTAAATTGTTTTGCTTAAAAAAATAAAAGTATTCTAACAATTGTGTGAATTGAAAGCCATCTGGTTGACTTGGCTGTTAAGAGGACATTGGGAAGCATCTGGGGTAATTGGTGCTGGATTGCAGGAGAGTCTTAAGAAACTGATCTTGTTCAATATGAAACATTTCTACACGTTTATCGCAGACTTTAATTGCTCTTTGCAGTTCCTGTGCCTTTGAATATAAAAGCAACACAAGAACTCAGGTAACATTGTGAATGCTATAACAGAGGCCGCAGATGCCAACCGGGACCAAAGGTGCTACTTTACATGGTGGCTCTATGTGGTGAAGGAAAGAGTGTATGTATGTCCTCTGCCTTGCTGGCCCTGTGGAAGACTTCCCAGGAACCTTCCCACAACACACATAATACACCCACCGCTTCTCCTCTTTCCCACCCCAGAAATCCTTGTTATCTCGGGTGAAGCTGAAGGCCTCAGGAGTTAACTCTGTCTCGGACTAGGCAGCAAATATTGCCAACAGCCCTGGTCACTTGGGACAGGACTAGATTTGCTGGGCTGTCTAGATTTGAACCCTCTGTACATTCCTTTTGATCTGTTTTCTTGGGACAAAAAATGACTGAAACCTCATACCCCTTGCTTTTCCCCCAAAACAAAGGAGCCAGTGCAGTGATTGCTTCTGGAACCCATTATTTTGAACCTCTTTTCCAGGTTTTAAGTAGAAGATTGGAGTGGGGATGGGGAGGGACCCAGCTTGGCAGAGGCATATCTTTAAATTTGGATGCTTCTGACTGAAATCTAATTAGATCTAGAGGACAAGGCTATGAAAATGTCTAGTGTTTCTAAACTGTCTTTAGCAAGAAAAAATATTTAAAAAGAAATAATCAAATGGAACCCTCAGATTATTTCATATTCATTTTCTACCCTTATTCTTCACTGAAATAGCTATTCCCTAATCTAGCTCTTTAATACATACAAAATATTATCATTACATGTTAACACCTTTCTTAGAAAAGATGAATATGTACCTATGGTTTTCTTTTCTTATATATATAAAATATTTGACATAACTTAAATACTAACTGATCTGCCCTATTTATTTATTTATTTAGAGTACTGGTGATTGAACTCAGGAGCACTCAACCACTGAGCCACATCCCCAGCCCTATTTTGTATTTGACTTAAGAGACTTAAGAGACAGGGTCTCACTGATTGCTTAGTGCTTCCCTGTTGCTGAGGCTGGCTTTGAACTTGTGATCCTCCTGTCTCAGAATTTCACATCAAATCATTATAATCCTCTGGTCAGATATTAAATTGGTGAGTAAATGAACTAGTTTTTGTAAATGTGTGTAACATTCAGTATGATTTCAGAAGTTGGGTAACTTGTGCAATACTTATTCCTTTCTTGGCTTTAAAAAAATGTTCAATAAATATTGTGTTTCAATGATTTATGGCTTAAAACCAAACTCAACTGATGAATAGGTACCCGATTTTTATTAAAGAAAAAAGAAGACTAAGCTGGGAATGATTGTAAACATCTGCAGTCCCACCTACTCAGGAGGCTAAGGTAAAAGATCCCTTGAGCCTAGGAGTTCAGTATCAGCCTGGGCAACATATGGAAGTCCCAGCCCAAAAAACAAAACAACAACAAAGAAAATATATAAATCTTTAAACTTAGAAATAAGAACAGGAACCAGTGAGACCAGAAAGTACTTCCTTGTAGTTTTAGTGTGATTCATTTAATTATGTAGGAGAAGCACAGAAACTAATCTGTCCTTTTGATTTTTAAAATTTTTCTGTTTTACATATTATGCTGATAATAAATTATATTAACATTACATTTAATTATAAATGCACCTTTTATATATCTATAATATTTGATATAACTTAAATACTAATATAACTTTTTATACAAAAATAAAATTACTTTAGTGGCACTTCTTACCTGGTACTGAAGGCTCAGCTAGCTTTGACTGTAGAATTAATTTCCATGATAAGAATGACAGCTGAATTCTTTACTAGAGATTTTTAACACCCCCAAATTTTATTAAAACTGACTCCTTCCCCTTCCTAATTACAATTCAAAGACAGTCTTTTCTGTTTGCCAGTAACTACCTGCCATTTTCAGAAGTGGTTATTACTTCTATTACATTCACTCAGTGTAGCTACTTATTAACCTCCTATTCAAACATTTCAGTTTTCATTAGTTTGTATGAAATCAAGTAGATTTTCAGGATAGGGCTGAAAAAGAGATGAAAAAGCAGAAGAAAGAGTCAATTTTATTGAAGGACAGAGACCCATTTGGTGGCATATTTTGCCTGCTCATGGACATGCCTCTGTCATTTGCAGGTGTATCTTTAACTTAAGAACATATCTACATAGTCAGATGGGAGACAGATGCTAAGGAGCCAAAACAACCAAGTATAATTTGTGATATTTTAGCCCATGGCTCCAGGGAAGATGACCAAGGATCAAGCAAAGTCCAGCTTGGGAAGCAGTCAAAAATATCTAACCTTAGGAAACATATTGTATCCAGTTTAAAAAGTACACAATGAGTGAAGTTCTCATTAAAACTTGTAAAAACTTACCTTCTCTCAGTGCAAGTAGTGTGACTACATACATGACATTTAGCAAAATCTATTTGAGTACCTATCTGAAAACAGGCAGTAGCTGGGTATGGGTACAAGTTAAAATGTTCCCTGCCCTCAAGGAGCTTTTGTTCTAGGCAAGCAGAGATAACAGCTATGCTACAGCATAATTAGTACTTATTTCACCCTGGGGGGTACAGATACATAAATAAGGAGCAGTTGGAGCTTAGAGAAGAACAATGCATGTTGCTGTGGAGATTTGGAAGCAGCATCCAGATCTAATAGTTAAGATGATATTAGTCTTTTAAAAAGTAATGTAGATGGGAGTATGATCTATTTATATCCTAGAAAGGGGACACCCAAAGAACAAGAATTTCCAGCTGTATTTTTCCAGCACCTTCCAAAGGAGAGAAGTAAATTGTGATGTTCAAAAATACCATTCAAGATTGCCTCTCCTGGCTCTATTACAGACTCTCTGAGCAACTATCTCATGAAGAAGTCAACTTCCCAAGAATTTGGTGAAAGGAATAAGGTTCTGGTGACTTTAGTTACCATGAACCAATCCTTAATAATGTGTTCACCTAGAGATGCACTATTAAAATCAGATTTCTGTGACTGCAGAGATGAGGCCTTTCAAAGATTCTGCACCTAGGGAAATCAATGTCAGTCAGCAAGACAATGGAGATATTTTCCACTTAAAAATGGAAAAAATTGGAAAACTTTTGAGTTTTAAGAATTTTATTAAAAATATATTATCAGAGGAGATTGAGAACTTGGGTTTTACACAATCTATTATAGACTTAAAATTCATCTAATAAATCATAGATCAATATGAGGTAATTATATCATTAAAGTTAGCTATCATGTATTGATTAGACCTTTCTAATTAATAAGCCTGTTTATACCAAATTTTCTGCGCAAATCAGTTATTCTACCATCAGGTCTACAACAAAGTTGATTCCATGAAATAGATTTCTTGTATTTCACATTTATGTCAATCTCTAATTAAAAATGCTATGGACTTTCCATAACAAGGGTCTGTATTTGGTTGTATATGAATACTTTGCTGTTGTTAACTCCAACAGACGTTTATTGAGTAATAATTATGTATGTTTCAGTTTGGATATGAGGTGTATCCCCAAAGCTCATGTGTCAGACAATGCAAGAATTTTCAGAGGTGAAATGATTGAGTTATGAGAGCCTTAGCCTAATCAGGGGATTAATCCACTGATATGGATTAACTGGGCAGTAACTACAGAGTGTAGCTGGAGAATGTAAGTCACTGGGGGTGTGCCTTTGAGGTTTATATTTTGTCCCTGTTGAGCAGAGTGCCTCCTCAACCCCACCTTCCTGGTGCCATTTCCCAGCTGCTTTCCTCCTCCATACTCTTCCACCATGATGTTCTGCCTTACCTGGAACCCAGAGGAATGGATTAGACCATCTATGAACTGAGACCTCTGAAACTATGAACCCCAAATAAACTTTCCCTCTTCTACATTGTTTTTGTCAGTTTTAGGGGTCACAGGGATACAAAAGCCAACTAAAACAATTTGCCTATCAAATTTTTCATTAATTAAATCCTGTTTCCAGTAAATCACAGAATATTTGTAAAAATCTGTGTTGCATTGCCTCATTTCTTTAATTGTTCATACAGAAATCAATAATATCAATCATGGTTGCAACAAATAATTAGTAGTTTCCATTCTAAAATTTACTTTTTTAAAATTCAGATTTTTTCATGCTAAAAAAAAATAATAATTCTATCCAGGGGCTGGTACACACCTGTTAATGACTTTGTCATGACTCTCAGAATTTTCAGGCCTAAAGAATTTATATGGTCATTACTTGTGAAAATTCTGTTTGAATTGATGAAATCTCAAACTTGTACACTTTCTTGTAGCAACAATGAGTCACAAAATTGTTTGCATGGATATGTATTTATTCTTGGAATTTATATATTTTCTGATTGAATGAAGTTGCTTGATGATTATGCCCATAACACCAGAACCGTTTCTTATTACTGATCATTTTGTGTCAATGGTCAGTGAAAATATGTCCACCTGAAGTTCTATAAAGAGCACAATACATCTTAATTCATTGTAGATATAGAAATAGAGTTGGCATAATGAGTAAGAATTTTATGCCAAGTTCAGTCTTACATAGAAAGAAAAAAGAGGCACAAATAATTTGTCTAAAGGTAGTGTAAGATAAACTCTTTCTGAGCAGTTCAGAGAAAGTTCTGGTTAAACGCTAGGGATGTTTACAGTTAATTAAGAAAATAGGAAAGGTTTCTTAAAGGTTTGTGATTAGCCTTGAAATTTGGATCTGGTTTTGATATGCAGGGTTTGAGGAATCTATTTTCAGGAAGCAAGTACTACATGAATAATGACACTGAGAAAATTTCAAAACATGTTATGGGGAATGCTGGTATTCTATAACACCTGAGATTATAGGATCTGTGAGAACAATTTAGGAACATTGGGATGATGTCTTAGAGGGTTCCAAATATATCTGAGTAAGTTTACTGTGGCACTTCTGATCAGAGTAATAGTGAACTTAGAACTTATTGATGGGAGACCAATCAGAAAGCAATGATTGACTCAAGATTTTAGAGTAGAAGATGTTTTGGGAAAAATTTATTAAAGGAAATGAAGACCAGAACCAGAGTCACACCATCGGCACTGGAAGGAAAGGAGGCTCAATAATATCATTATGACCATGAAATCTATGTGATTTACCAAATGATTGTGTGTTGGGTTTTAATGAGAAGATGGAGAGAAACATGGTTTTATAATTTCTACATTAGGTTGATAGGGGGGTTGACAAAAGTAGAAATGCCACAAGATTAGCTAAATTTTGAATTAAAAGGCGGTAAATACTGAGTTTAATTTGGGGTATCATTATGACAGAATTCAGTCTAATAATTGCCAAGGACCAATGTTCCTCTTCACTTCCATCCCTGGATGTGTAGGAATTATACTTGTATTCAGAGGTTAGTTATGGAGTTGGAAGTAAAAAGAAAATTAATTCTAATACATTTTTCAAATATGTTTGCCTGGTACCCTCATTGTAAGATAAATATTAGCAGCTAGGTGGCTATACTAGAAAAAAAACATGAAAAGATTAACTGCTACCTATCACATCAGATCTCACTCTCCCTTTCAAGGTCCTCTCTTGAATAAGTTCCTTAAAATCAAAGACCGTTTGTTGATGAAATGATTCACTAGTAAGATGTAGTTATACTTGTTACAAAAATGAGCCAAAGATGGCCCCTGTATATCTGCCCTGTTATTCCCTGCAAGCCTAGGACTGTAACTCACACATACCTAACTCAAATTCTTGTACATCCAGTTGTTTCTAATATACTCTAAGAATATTTTTTAATCATTTGGAGCCTTCCTGTTTTGCTTACTCCAGAAACTGTACCCAATAGTTAGCCTTAGATAAGACAAACTGGGGCTATACAAGCCCCCAAGTCCCTGTTACCCTTGCTAGCTCTCTTTCCCAGAGTCCCCCATTATGTGATGCAACATCACCTAACCAATTAACCTCCCTCTCTGATTCCTTGCCCTCTTCCACTTTGGGGTAGTGGCTCCAGCGGCCCCATCCATTGTCTCTGGTATGTCTCATGAGTGGAAGGACTTCTCACCCCTATCACCACTCCTACGTGCAAACCTGACAAAGTACCACCCAAAGAAAGTGCACTATGTGCTACTGCCACCTGGTGGTCATATCTTTCCCCCATCAGCCTGGAAAATCTTGAACTTACCTCAATACTAGATGAGTACCTGAGAGGAAATCTGATGTATTTCAATGCTTTCTCCAGCCTACCATTTTCTTTTTTCTTCCTTTTTAGTAAATTCTTGTTTTGTATTCATTGAAAAAAATTCTTAGATTCGTAAAGGTAGGAGGGTATTGAAGATCATTTCGTTAAATCCTGTCCTATGTAGGTAAAACATTGGTTCAGACTACCTTCCACCAAATAATTCATAAAAGTGACATTTTGAAGTAAATTTACACCCAAAAATTCTAATTTTAATATTTAAAAGTAATCATAAATGGCTTCAAAGATTTACCTACAGAGCTTTTCATAATAGAAAAATTAAAAATATAGATATCTTAAATAAGGAATGTATTAAATAAAGTATAAGTATGATAATAGTCTATACTGACAACCATACAGCAATAGTCTGAATAACTATTATTCAGCCATGTGAAATGATATAAACAAAAATGACAGAGAAATATAGTTGATACAACAAATTTTATAAAACGGTAAGTTTGGTACTGTGCAATTCATTTAAAATTTGCATATGTTTAGAAAAAACAAAAATGTTAAATGTTAAGGAGTTATCTGTGCATCATAGGACTAGTTTATAGTTGAATTAATTTGGTTTGTCTATGGTTTCTAGATGTCATATAATGAAAATGTTAGATTTGACTTCCTGACTCCTGTTGGTGGTTGTCTATGGACTAATCTCTGTATTCTTTTCTGTCTTGATGCAGCTGTTGCTGCCAAGAGGCCTGACAGGCCCAGCCTGATAGCTCCTTGTGCCATCCGCCCAGGTCCATTCCAAGTCACCATGAAAGTAGCTGGGGACCATGCTTACCTCCTGTTTCCTATATTTCTTTCTGCAGGCCATCTGGGGCCTGTCACACTGGAGCATTATAACAAGCATGTTCTCCGTGACCTGAACACCCCAGCCAGCACATCCTGATCATGTCTTCATTCCTGGATGGCTTCTCTTGGATCATGTTATTCAATTCCAGTCACCTCTTCTGTAATCATGATTTCTGTGTGCTTTCATGGTGACATCTGGAACCACATATATTGGCCCTGCTTGGAGAGATCCCTGTTGTAACAATAAAGTCTATTTAAACCTTGAAAAAAAATTAAATAAAAATGTTAATTACTTCATAAGAAAAAGTATTTAAGAAGTAAATTATCAACCAACATGCTGACCCATGCAGGAGCCCAGGCCCAGACCTAGGATCACCCCTTCTGACCCATGTGGGAGCCCAGGCCCAGATTAGGTCCAGGACCACCCTTCTCACCAGCAGACCCACCCTGAAGCCCATGCTCAAGCCTAGTCCCACCCATGTTGACCCTGGGCAGAGCCCAGGCCCAGGCCCAAGACTGCCCCCATCAATCCACCCAGGAGCCCAGGCCTAGCCCACTTCCATCTTGGGACACTACAGTCATCACCATAGCCCTCCCCACATAGTAGCCTCCACCTTGGGACAACAGACAGCCTGGAGGCAACTGCATCTTCAAACAGGGAGGCCAAAGCCATTGTAAGGTGCACCCTTTCAGCTCCAAGTCTGAAAGTGGTCCCATCTTGGGGCACCCCCATTGCTATCTTAAGTTACCTCCACTATTGCCACCATAACCTTTAGTTGCAGTAACATCATCTTGGGAGACCAGCCAGGGACTGGAAGCACAACATGAAGGTGTGGTACAGGTAATATACACAGACACTACAAGACTATAGGGTAGAAACTGCAATACTTCAGACCCCCACTGCAAGAAAGGAAGACACATAGACAACATGAAAAAAAAAAAAAACAAGGAAAGAAAGTGTCCCAAACAAACCCAGATATTACAATAATAGAATCCATTGACAGCACAGTAGATGAAATGTCAGAGAAGGAGTTCAGAATTTACATAATTAAAATGATGTGCAAATTAAAGAATGACATAAGAGAGCAAATACAGGCAAAAATCGATCACTCCCACAAAGAGATAAGAGAGCAAATACAGGTAACCATTGATACACTAACAAAGAGATAAGGAAAAAATATAAGAAACCACTGATCATACCAACGAAGAGAAAAGGGAATATATACAGGTAGCAAAAGATTAATACAATAGACACTAGTATGGCCCTATGTATAAATGTGGCTGTATAACCAATATGATCCTGCAATCTGTACACGTGGAAAAATAAGATTAAGATTACTTACCCCATTTGAATCAAATGTATGATCATTGTAATGTTTTGAGCAACTAATAAAAAATTTTTTAAAAAGAATACTTCATGAAAGATATACAGATTCTGGGGGGAAAAACAATCAGAAATCCTTGAAATGAAGGAAACAATAACCAAATAAAAAACTCAATAGAAAGCATCACCAACAGACTAGATCACTTGGAAGACAGAACATCAGATAATGAAGACAAAAAAAATAATCTTAAAAATGAAGCTGACCACACAGTGAAGATGGTAAGAGCATGAACAGAACATCCAAGAATTATGGAAAAGCACCAAAAGACCAAATCTAAGCTTTATTGGTATACAGGAAGGCACAGAGATTCAAACCAAAGGCATGCCCAATCTCTTCAATGAAATAATATAAGAAAATTTCCCAAATATGAAGAATGAATTGGAAAATCAAATACATGAGGCTTATAGGACACCAAATGTACAAAATTACAACACATCTACACAAAGGCACATAGCATACAGAATAAAGATAGAATCTTAAAGGCCAAAAGAGAGGGGAATCAGATTTCATATAGGGGGAGACCAATTCAGAACTCAGCAGTTTTTTCAACCTGGATCCTCAAAGCCAGGAGATCCCTGAACAACACACACCACGCTCTGAAAAATAATGGATGCCAACCAAGAATCCAGCAAAATTAAGTTTCAGATTTGATGACAAAATAAAATATGATAAACAAAAGTTAGAAGAATTTACAGCAAGAAAGCCTGCACTACAGAGTATTTTTGTCAAAATATTCCATGAAGAGGAAGTGAGAAACAACAAGGAAAATCAGCACAGGGAGGAATTACACTAAAGGAAAGGCCAAAGAAGAAACTAAGTCAAGTTAAAAACAAAAATAAACCAAAATGCCCAGGAAATCAATCATATTTCAATAATAACCCTCAATGTGAATGGCCTAAACTCATCAATTAAAAGACATAGACTGACTGGATTTAAAAAAAAAAAAAAGACCCAACAATATGCTGCCTCCAAGAGACTCATCTCATAGGAAAAGACATCCGCAGACTGAAGGTGAAAGGGTAGGAAAAAAAATGTACCACTCACACGGACCATATAATTAAGCAAGGTTTCCATCCTCATATCAGATAAAGTGGACTTCAAACCAAAGCTAGTGAAAATGAATAAAGAAGGACATTTCATACTGCTTAAGGGATTCATACATCAATAAGACATAACAATCATCAACATCTATGCTCATTTGGGGCATCTATGTATGTCAAACAAACCCTTCTCAGCTACAAGAATCAAATAGACCACAACACAATAATACTGGGTGACTTTAATACAGTTCTCTCACCACTGGATAGATCTTCCAAACAAAAAATAAATAAACTATAGAAGTCAATAAAACAATCAATAATTTAGACTTAATAGACATATATAGAATATTCCATCCATCAATGAGTGAATAAACTTTCTTCTTAGCAGCACATGGATCCTTCTCCAAAGTAGAACATATGTTATATCACAAAGCAAGTCTTAGTAAAGAGAGAGAGAGAGAGAGAGAGAGAGAGAGAGAGAGAGAGAGACTACCCTGCATTCTATCTGACCATAATGGAATGAAATTAGAAATCAATGATGAAATAAAAAATAGAAGCTACTCCAACACCTGGAAACTAAACAATTCACAAAAGAATTAATACAAATACTCCTCAAATCATTTCATAAAATAGAAAAAGAGGGAACCTTCTAAACTCATTCTATGAAGCTAGCATCATCCTGATACCAAAACTGATGGATAACAGAAGACATCAAGGGAGGAGATAAAAAAGAAAAATTCTTAGAGGTAAATGGGAACTCTGAAATAACTTATCAAAATCTCTGGTACACTACGAAGGCAGTGCTAAGAGAAAAGTTCATTGCATTAAGCTCATTCATTGGGGACCAGCATGCTGGGGCTCAGAGCTCACTAGAGCAAAGAGAGATAGAGCCCTGAGAACAGCTTAAGCAGAGCTTATATACTTTTCTTGGAGAGGGCAGGGAGGGAAGTTCATTGAAGGGTCAGGGCGAGTGGGCAGTTTGCCTGCAACGAGTGCAGAAGTGCATTCTGCAGTTTGGCAGTTGGAGACAGCACATTCTGGGAACAAGTTTAGCAAACAGTTCTCAAGATTATTAACCTTTCAACATTATTGAAATACAGAAGACAATTAGAAACTATTTTGAAAATTTATACTCCAGTAAAATAGAAAACCTCAAAGACACTGACAAATTTCTAGATGTATATGATCAACCCAAACTGAGTCAAGAGGTCATACACAATTTAAACAGATCAATTTCAAGCAAGGAAATAGAAGACGCCATCAAATGCCTGCCTGGGACCAGATGGATTCACAGCTAAGTTCTACAAGACCTACAAAAAAGAATTAATACAAATTAATACAAATACTCCTCAAATCATTTCATGAAATAGAAAAGGAGGGAACCTTCTAAACTCATTCTATGAAGCTAGCATCATCCTGATACCAAAACTGGGCAGAGACACATCAAGGAAAGAAAATTTCAGACCTATATCCTTGATGAACATAGATGCAAAAAATTCTCAATAAAATTCTAGCAAATTGCATACAAAAATATTTTAAAATAGTGCACTATGATCAAGTAGGATTCAAGGAATGCAAGGTTGGTTCAACATATGGAAATCAATAAATGTAATTTATCACATCAATAGACTTAAATATAAGAATCATAGGATTATATCAATTGATGTAGAGAAAGCATTTAACAAAATACATCATCTTTTCATGTTCAAAACACTAGAAATACTAGTGATAGTAGGAACATACGTCAACATTGTAAAAACTATCTATGCTAAATCCAAGGTTAGCATCATATCTAAATGGAAAAAAATGGAAGCATTTCCTCTAAAAACTGGAACAACACAGGGATGTCCTCTTTCACCATTTCTATTTAACATAGTTCTTGAAACCCTAAACAGAGCAATTAGGCAGATGAAAGAAATTAAAGGGATACGAATAGGAAAAGAAGAACTCAGACTATCATTATTTGCCAACGGCATGATTCTATAATTAGAGAATGCAAAAAAACTCCACCAGAAAACTTTTAGAATTAATAAATGAATTCAGCAAAGTAGCAGGATATAAAATCAATACCCAAAAATCAAATGCATTTCTATACATCAGTGATGAATCCTCTGAAAGAGAAATTAGAAAAACTACCCCATTCACGATAGCCTTAAAAAATAAAAAAATACTTGGGAATCAATTTAACAATCCAATTCCAATTAAAATCTTTATATATGTCATTCTTTATAGAAATAGAAAAAGCAATCATGAAATTCATTTGGAAAAACAAGAGACCCAGAATAGCCAAAGCAATCCCTAGAAAGAAGAGTGAAGCAGGAGGCATCATAATACTAGACCTTAAACTATAGTACAGAGTAATAGTAACAAATACAGCATGGTATTGACACCAAAATAGACATGTAGACCAATGGCACAAAATAGAAGACACAGAGACAAACCCACATAATTAAAGTTATCTCATACTAGACAAAGATACCAAAAACATACATTGGAGAAAAGATAGCCTCTTTAAAAATGGTATTGGGAAAACTGGAAATCCATATGCAGCAAAATGACATTAAACCCCTATCTCACCATCACAAAACTCAACTCAAAGTGGATCAAGGACCTAGGAGTATAGACCAGATACCCTGCACCTAATAGAGAAAAAAGTAGGTATAAATCTTCATACATCCTATTAGGCCCCAACTTCCTTAACAATACTCCTAAAATGCAAGAAATAAAATCAAGAATCAATAAATGGGGGAATGGGATTATGTCTCAGTGGCAGAGCACTTTCCTCACACATGTGAGGCACTGGGTTTGATCCTTAGCATGACATAAAAATAATAAATAAAATAAAGGTATTGTGTACATCTACAACTAAAAATATATATATAAAAGAAAGAATCAAAATGGGATGTATTCAAGCTTCTTCTCAGCAAAAGAAACAATCAATAAGGTGAAGAGAGCCTATACTTTGGGAGCAAATTTTTGCCACATGCATGTCAGATAGAGCACTAATCTCCAGTATATATAAAGAACTAAAAATTATGAATCACAGAAAGTAATTGATTCTCAGAGAAACTACACTGTGTCAATGGTTTTATATCATGTTCTTATTACAAATTATAGTAGGAAAACAACTTAGGAAGAAAACAGTCAAGAAAAGGATATATATTTTGTTCAGAGCAGAACTCAACTGACCACCATGTGTCTTAATGTGATGTGACTGTTCTTCACCAGTGAATATTCTATCCTGTGCTGAGAAATATAGTGGCCACTAGCTGCATTGTGCTTATGTAAATTAAGCTAAATAAAAAATTAGCTCTTCAGTTTCACTGGTTGCATTTCAAATGCTCAATAGCAACATATGGCCATTACTGTACTGGACAAGGCAGATAGATATAGGGTATTTTCATCATTACAGAAAATTCTATTGGATAATGTCTGATCCTACAACTTGCCATGATAATTTACTTCTTTTTTATTGTTTAAGTTTGTTTATTAATTTATTCTAATTAGGTATACATGACAGCAGGATGCATTTTGATTCATTGTATACAATTGCAGCACAACTTTTCATTTCTCCGGTTGTACACAATGTAGCATCACATCATTTGTGCAGTCATACATGTACTTAGAGTAAAGATGTCCATCTCATTCTACCATCCTTCCTGCCCCCATGCCCCTATCCCTCCCCTACCCCCTCCCTTTGCCCAATTAAAGTTTCTCCATTTTCCCCATGTCACCCATTATGGATCAGCATCCACTTATCAGAGAGAATATTTGGTTTTTGGCTTTTTGGAATTGGCATATTTCGCTTAGCGTGATATTCTCCAACTCCATCCATTTACTTGCAAATGCCATAAGTTTATTATTTTTTAATGCTAAGCAATATTCCATTGCATATATATACCATAGTTTCTTTATCCATTCATCCATCAAAGAGCATCTAGGTTGGTTTCACAATTTAGCTATCGTGAATTGAGCTGCTATAAATATTAATGTGGCTTCGTCACTGTAGTATGACGATTTTTAAGTCCTTTGGGTATATACCGAGGAGTGGGATAACTAGGTCAAATGGTGGTTCTGAAGCCAGAATTATAGGTAAATCAAGTCAGATGAGATCTAGGAGGCCAATTTGGGTCTGGGAAGTTGGAGAGAGATTGAAATGTTAATTCCTTCAGAGCCCTTCTTCCACCCTTATCAAGATAACCTGCTTCTGCTCCAACCTGTTGCTAAGGCAACCTGTCTCAGGGATTGTCCCTCCCTACAGGGACTTGTTAATTATGCCCCTATCCTTCCCAGATCACTCCAACTTGGCCCCTCCAGCCCACCGATTCTCACTTTTTGGCCATCCCACCAAGCATCTCCCGGGTAGTCATGTACTCAGGAAGGAGAAAGATAAGGGGAAGAGAGCAGAACAAAGAAAGCCTAAGAAGTATACAAAAGGCAAACTCCTCACTTCTTGGAAGATCAGGATACCAGCTATGTCCCCCTTCTCCCTCCTGGGAGAAGTCTATGTTACCACTTTTTAAAAAAACCCTATTTTATATGCTTGCCTCAGCGTGCTTCTCTAATGTTATACTTCAACATGTGAGGGAGCAGAGCTTGTCACCAGGAACCAGCAGTATCATATTCCAAGTTTTCTAAGGAATCTCCATACTGCTTTCCAGATTGGTTGCACCAATTTGCAGTCCCACCAGCAATGTATGAGCATGATTTTTACCCACATCCTTGCCAACACGGATTGTTGTTTGTATTCTTGATAACTGCCATTCTGATTGGACTGATATGAAATCTTAGAGTAGTTTTGGTTTGCATTTCTCTAATTGCTAGAGATGATGAACATTTTTTCATATATTTATTAATCGATTGTATATCTTCTTCTGAAAAGTGTCTGTTCAGCTCCTTAGCCTATTATTTTTACTTAGCTTAACTTACATAAATCACAATGCAGCTAGTGGCCACTATATTTCTCAGCACAGGGTAGAATATTCACTGGTCAAGAACAGTCACATCACATTAAGACATACAGTGTTCAATTGAGTTCTGCTGTGAACACAAATGTGTATCTTTTTTGACTGTTTTTTTTCCTAAGTTATTTTATGACTGTAATTTGTAATAAGAACATGATATAAAACCATCAACACAGTGTAGTTTCTCGGAGAATCAATTACTTCATGTGATTCATAAAGAAGACCCACTGATTAATAAACCAGGGAAGTTTATCCAGAAATTATTTTTTTTTCTTATCATCCTTTTTTTGGGGGGGTCAGGCAATAGTCCAAAGCTAGAACCATAACAAATAAAAGATCAAGTTGTATAATAACCAGGTGCCTTAACCAAATGTTTGTCATTTAATTTTATAAACATTCTATTACTTAAAATGCAGGTCTTAGTTCATGTAAACTCTACCTTAGTTTTATTTTTGTTCATAAAGTTGTATGTTGAACTTTATAAGCAAATTGATACTCCTCTTCCCTAATTTAAGAATTTACCGCTCAGATTAACACCAGCATTTGTGAACTTATCATTTCTGAACCAGAGCTTTACCAGCACCCAGAACAAAATTTATTTGGGGTACATTGCTTTGTTTCTTGCTTCCTGACTGAAAAACTCCATTACAGGAATGAACCTGGAATATAATTAGCTGCCTATCTTCTTTCCAGAAAATAAGAACTAGTTCATTCATGCAGCACTGCGCTCACAGTTCTGCTTTTCTTATATTACTAGAAACAATTTTTGTCACTAGTTTCCTTCATTGAGTAGGGTAACATTTTCCTACATCCTGAAGTGCTTTCCTTCATATATCTTCTCAACTGATGAAGCAGCATTCTATATTGTGATTCAAAATTCTGGAGCTGTGAAAGGAATAACATTAGATACACTACTTAAGATGATGATTTTTCAAGTAGAAATTTTTTGGGGAGATAAATTTTCAATTACAATTAATTGAGAAAATACATAGCTAGAAGTGTGACTCATTTTGGCTTTCAAATACAAGAGAATTCATTTAGAACAAATTATAATTATTTTTTTTTTCTGAAGCTGGCAGGGACAATTGCTAAAAAAAAAAAAGGAAGAGAAGTGAAAAGTTTTCAACTGAGGCTAGAGGGAGGGAAAGTAAGCTAGTGAGCTACAAAGAAGAGTTTGATGGCTTGTAGTTGTATCAATCCTTTGAGAAAATAATCTGAAAATGTATTTACACTGTAAATTAAAACCAATTCAAATAAACAGTGATGAAGTAATATGAACTGTATAAATAGGATTTGGAAATAAGGGAATTTTCCAAGCAATATCTGGGATGATTAAAATCATATTTTTCAGTATTTCTGTTTGCTTGTTTTGAGTGCACAGTCAATGTTTTATCCCATGAGAAACAGATATCGAACCATGTTTAAGTTGCCTACATTTTCCAGAAAGCTGACCATTTTACAGGGGGAAAAAAAGTTCAAAAACAAGTATAAATTTTCTTTGTTGGTAAGTGGAAGAGGAAAAACCAATATAGAAATTTCTGAGATCCTATTTCAAGTTTCTATCCATCTCAAGCCAAGACCAAAGCAAAAGTGAAGAGTAGACATCTCACAACATTGAACCTCACCAGAAGAAATAAAGGCAAATAACCTCCTTGAGCTGGGATGGTCAGAGCAGGGTTCGTCTTCTCAAATATGTTGTGGTCCAATGTTTCAGCCTCTAAATATTCATTAAATGCAGCATGCTGAGGGTTAACCATCTGTCAGTTCAAAAACAGCAATTGTTGAGAGCCACAGCTGAAGGGGCCCCAGCAAACTTCCAGCTGCCAGCAAACTTCCAGCTGCCAGTTGATGATTGGCTCACAGCGGCCCCAGCAAACTTCTTCTAGCTGCCAGCTGATTGGCTCCTCTGCGGTGATGCTCATTGGGCTGTTTCCCCACCCTTTCAGACCACGGAGCTGCTCATTGGGGGACTTTTTTGGCTCCGCCCACATGACCCAGCCAATCGGCCTCAAGAGCAGGAGGAGTGGGGGGTGAGGGTTGAGAGGCTTGTGGGAAGCCGGGGGTGGCAGTTGGGCTCTGAGGGAATTCCTGAAGAGCTGTGTGGTTTGGCGTGTGTGTTCTAAAAATAAAGTTTGTTTCTGCTTGACAAGTGGCTCATGAACTGTGCCCAGCCAGACTGCAGGAAGCAATGATTTCTGTGTGATAAGTAAAATGCAATTTCTAACTCATAGCTGTGAATTAATAATCCGTAGCAATGTAGCCCAAGGGTATTTCAGGGCGGAACTGATTTAAAACTTATTCTTTTAGATTTTGATTTAGCTCATTAATCAGAAAGATTTTGTTTAATTATTCTTTTTCGACAAGCCATATCTTCATTTCTACTTCAAAACCACATTTTGGGAGAAAGATAACAATTGTTTAATTTTTTTTTCTGAATATGGTTATGTTCCTTTGGGGGTAAAATTTTATACACATGTTATGTTTGCAAAAGTCTTATGATTTGAGAATTGAAATTCACATTTTACATATATAAGAAGTAGGGCTATCATTAAAAACTTTTAAGAGCAGAAATAAGCATAACCAACACCCATTTCTGATTTTCATGATGGTTTTCTAGATGCGCTTCTAACATACCACCAACTGGCCCTTAATACTATCTTTGATTTAACTTGTCTGTCAAGCTTTTCAAAAGATTGAATGAATATATTCTTTCATATAATTTCACAAGAATAAAAGTTTGAAATGTAATTTGTAATTGTTAGGGTGTTTCAGGAAAAATTACAAACATTTAGGTTTGCAATTTAATGTTTTATTTCTAAAAATTAACTTGATGCTTACCTACGTTGGGGTGCCTACTTTTTAAAAACATATTTAGAACAAAAGTGAAGTGATTGCCATTTTCTGGACAACTATTATGGTTTAGATATTAGGTGTCCCACAGAAGCTCATGTGTGAAACAATGCAAGAATATTCACAGGTGGAATGACTGGGTTATGAGAGTCTTACTCTTTTAGGGAAATGAGTGATAACTGAAGACAGGTTAGGGTGTGGCTGGAGGAGGTGGGTCACTGGGGGCATGACTTTGGGGTATCTATTTTATATCTGGTGTCTCTCTCTCTCTCTCTCTCTCTCTCTATCTATCTATCTATCTATCTATCAATCATCTCTCTCCCCTTTCTGATGACCATGTGAGCAGCTTCCTGATCATCATATGAGCAGCTTCCCTCTACCACACTCTTCCACCATGATTTCAGGCTTACCTCCAGCCCTGAGGAATGGAGCCAGCTGTCTATGGACTGAGACCTGAAACTGTGAGCCCCCAAATAAACTTTGACTCCTTTAAAATTGTTCTTGTCAGGAATTCTAGTCACAGCAGTGAAAAGCTGACTAAAACACTGATTGTCAGACTTTCCCATTGGTAAGTTGGTAAGCTGTATGGTAGGGCTTGGACTCATGGAAGCATGTTAGGTGGGCAAGAGCTACATACAGCCATAAGATTTATTGCCCTTTCTATTGTGTACTTACCCTGTCATTTTCAGTGAGTGCTTCCCTAAGTTTCAGGACCACAGCAGGGAACAAGGGAGATGTTCTCACAGAATTTACAATCTAATCTCTGCTTTTACTATAGTGGCTGTGAACCCATTTGATCAATTATTTTATATTCTTTTTTCAACTCTAAATTTAAAACAGTGACATTTTAAACTAACCTTTCCTCTTACACAAATGCCCACACTGAGGTACCATCAACATCCCATTGACACCTGTCATGACAGGGTGCTGCAAGGTGTCCACTCACTAGCCACCTCCACAGGACCTCTTCTTGCTGCCCTCAGAGAGGCCATGTCCTTTGTAAGAACAGGACTTTTGGAGTTCTTGGTTCCTTTTGCTGCACCTCACTTCTTCTAGCTTTGCTTCTCCCATCCCAGTAGCTGCAGGAGACCTAACCCTTCAAATGTGCTTTTTTTTTTTTTTGGCAACATTAAAAAATATGGAGGTGGCAGGGGTCTAATTGCAATTTCATAAGGGTATTATTTTTGGAACCAGATCCATTTTTCCTCATCAATCTAAAGTTGTGCATTTTAAAAGTCCATTCAACATTAGCAAGCTGCTTCTCTGGGCCAGGCATTGTTACAGAAACTAGGATAGCGTAGTAAAAGAAAACTCTTGCACTTACTTTCCAAGGAAGGGATCAGAAAAGCAAAGGGATAGATAGATAGATAGATAGATAGATAGATAGATAGATAGATAGATAGATAGAGATATAGAAATAGATAGATAGATATGATACTGAGAGAAATAGTGGTAATGGCTATGAAGAACATTCAAAGCAGTAAGAGGATGATGAACAGTTGAGGGAGAACCTGCCCCATGTGCGGTGGTTGGGAAGGCTTCTGATGAGGTAACATATGAGCAGAAATCTGAGTAAGAGAACAAACTCCGTGGCTATCAGAGCAGAAAGCTCCAGGCAGAGGAACCAGCAAATACAAAAGGCTCTGTTTGGCTTGTGTACTAGTTTGCTACAACTGTAGCAGAATGCCACAGACTGGAGGATTTAAACAACAGAAGTTCAGGAGACTGGTTGTCCAAGATCAAGGTATTGGCAGATTCAGGTTCTCCTAAGGCCCCTCTCCTGGACTTGAAGATGGCTGTCATCTTAGTGTGTCCTAAATGCTCTCACATGATGGAGGTATTTTTTCAATTACGGTACTCTGCTTTCCTTACAATGAATTATTATGCCTCAAAAGATGGCATTTAGACTTATACTGGGAACTTATGAGGTCATTTGACTGACCCAATAAAAGAGACAAAGACTTTCAGTACAGATTTGGTAATTATTCTTCCAGATAGATCCTTCTAATTGCACTGTTAAGATAAACAACATTATCAAGTTCACTTTTTTTTTCTTTGTAAAACAATTAGTATCTGGTGGTGATAACAAATGTATGTCTTCTGGGATAATGAAAAACAACTGTCCTACTGATTCACCATTGGCTGTTTTGTTTTGGAATAAAATTTCCAACGATTACATCACATGCTAATCAATGGTATTTCGTCTCAAACAACTTAAAAGATTTTTATCTCAAAAGATAGAAATAAGACCAGCACAGTAGTGTTTTTCCAGACTATTTCCAGCTACTCTGAAGGCTGAGGCAGGAGGATTGCAAGTTTGATGCCAGCCTCAGCAACTTAGCAATGTCCTCTCTCAAAATAAAAAATAAATTGATCTGGGGATGAAGCTCAGTAGTAGAGCACCCACGAGTTCAATCCCCACTACCACACACAAAGACTTAAAGTTGGAAAAATATTTGGTGGGTCAAATAGGGAGAACTCTTCCTCTGATGAAGACACCAGTGTCAAGATGTAAGTGAAGAATTTGAGTGAAATTATTTCTGAAATGAGAAGAAATATTTCTAAGTTGACATTTTATAATATTATTTTTTAAGTATGATCATGTAACCAGGTCAATACTAACTCATTCAAGTAATTATCAACCATTTTATTAACATACTTTATGTTCCAATATTCACATTGTCCAAAAAGCTTTTTAGTACTGTTTGCATTTTGAAAAGAGAATCATCTCGTATTTAGGGTTGTCTTTTAATTTATAAGTAAAATATTTTTAAATGCTAGAATTATTTTAAGTCCAAATTCATGAATAACATAACCTATGGTTTTACTAAATTGATTTCTATTTTTATTTTTATTTTTTGGTACCAGGGATTGAACTCAGGGGCACTCAACCACTGAGCCACATTCCCACTCTATTTTGTATTTTATTTAGAGACAGGGTCTTTCTGAGTTGCTTAGCGCCTCACCATTGCTGAGCCTGGCTTTGAACTCGTGATCCTCCTGCCTCACTCTCCTAAGCTGCTGGGATGACAGGTATGCGCTACCATGCCCAGCAACTAAATTGATTTTTTGTCACTTTGTATCATTGTGTGAGTGCTAATATGAAATTTTACAGATCAATAGGATTAATCTTTGAGCACAAGCAACCCAATACAGTGCTACATATACAAAGGCTCATTCAACAGAGTTCACTAAAGTAATTCAGTGTGTTTGATTTAGATGGTTCCAACATGGGTCATAAAGAAGTGGTAGAGCCTTGGCAGAGAGTGCGAATACTACAAGGCCGGACAAGATCTGCTGCCTGGAAGAGCCAAGATCAAATACACTGCATTACATTGGAAAAGAACCACAGTTCACGCACCTGCACAAACTCAGGTTAACTCCAAAAGTTCTCTGTGCAGGTTGGCATTTTTCTATGCTGAATTAAATAGGTTAGTATGTTTTATGCATTTTAATGCATATATTATTATATTCACAGAAGAACGAAATCAAGGAAATAAACAGTTCCTTTTCTATTTCAATATAATGTTCAAATTTAAAGGAAAACTATCTTTTGGATCCTATGCAGTAATTATATCTTGTGTTTCATTTGTCTAATATTTGGTTTCTTGAGACCTAGGCCATCACTAACACATCATTATTCTATTTCATTTTACTCAAAGTGTTAGGAAGGACAGATGATCAACATCTCTCTGTACAATGAAAAAAAAAATTATTTCTAAAAGCCAAAGGGTGAGTGTTTGCAATTGTGAATGAACGTGACTGTTGACACCCTAATTGATTTTCTCTTAGAAAATTATATATACTAATTTATCATTCCAAGTAAGTAGACAGCATAATTCCTCACTGAAATGAGTTAAATTGAGGTTAAATATTTGTTGTGAATGAGGAATATTTTTTAAACACCAGATTATGATCTTTCAAAATCATTCCCTTCCCCTATGATATAAAGAATAATAATTAGCATGACAGTTGGTCTGATAATTAAATATTTCAGGATTAATTAAATATGAAGTTTATAGTCTTCCTGACTATTTCAAGTGTAATGCTATTCTCCTGGTACAGTTTGTTGAAATACATCACCTGCTCTGACTTGTGATTCTCACTGAGAGATTCGGTGTTGGCAGCACTATTTAATTTTGTGTCATTACTCAGTGTCTAAGGATTATGAGACCTTAAATTATATATTTATCCTTTAAGCCCTGGGTGGCTGAATTTATAGCTTATGAGAACAGGAGCTCTTCAACAATGAAAATGTGGGAAAACTGATTAAAGTTTAATAAAACTGGCAAATCAATGAGATTGATCTCTTTAGAAAAAAATTTCCCTTGTCAAATTTTAGAAGTGCTATAAAACTCATTTTCAAGCATTTATCAGCAAAAATTTCGGAGATTCACTTCTACACCAAGGAGATGCCATAGAAACTTCAGGAAAAATAGTTTAGAAAACTTGGAGTCTTCAGAGATGGTGCTGTTGCTATTTGCTGTTGCCAAGGCAAAGAAAGGAATCTGAGAAAAGGTACCAAGTTACAAAGATTCATGTTACCCAATTTGGAAATAAAATTAAAAGGGTATATGGAGCTGTTTGAATATTATTTCTCTTAATTATGCAATCTTCTTGAAGTTCCCAAGTCATACTTTGGACAAAAAGCTTAGTTGATAAAACATATATTTGGGATAAACACCTGTTCAGAAATGCAAAGTAGAATGTGCTTGTTCCTGAATTTAATAAAAACATCGTTTACCTACTAAGCATCAAGAGTAAGGGAGATGAGATAGTGAAGACAGTCTGCTTCTGATAATAAGGCAGGCAGGCTTTTTAAAAACCCCTTGCAACAGAATACCCAGATGCCAGAGAAATTGCAAGAAAATTATTTTAAATGTGTAGTTCAGAGGATACAAGAGCAAGGCACTACATAGGGCTCTTACACAAAGGGGGAATTAATATGTGAGCGTTAACCTAACTCTGAAGCTTCAGTCGACCTCAAGGTATCTGATTAGCAGGAAATGAGGGCCTTGTTTCTTTAATCATCAGCAGCAGCATTATTATTATTCCAAAGAATTAATTTTTTTTGCTAAGCACCCTGCAAATCTACATCTGTTTCAGCTTCCATGTTTCCAGATAAAAGAGCTTTCCACCATGACATGTTAGGATTCCTCACAACTCCCCCAGGGGTTCTGAAAACCCACGGAGAAACTTCTCAGTTGGAGAAGTTTGTTCCTGGGTCTCTGTTCATAGCTTGTCTTTGAACCTACATGGATGAATCTAATAAAATCAAAGTAAATTTAAATAAGATATTTGTTTGTATTAGTCAGCTTTTTATTCTTTTTTATATTTTTGGTGATGGTGGGATTGAACTCAAGGCCTTGTGCATACGAGGCAATCACTCTACCAACTGAGCCATATCCCCAACCCTAGGTTTTCATTCTTATAACAACATATGTAGGCTACTTTATAAAGAAAGAGGTTTTATTTAGTTCTCGGTATTGGAGGCTGAAAGTCCAAATAGCTTGGCACAAATTCTGATGAGGGCTGCCCTGGGCTGCACGGCACTATAGTGAAAATACGTTTGCAACTCTGGGTGTGTGTGTTCTCTCTCTCTCCTTCTACAGCCACCAGGACTCAGTCATGGGTGCTCTACCCTAATAACCTAATCTAATCACTTTCTAAAAACCTCACCTCTAAAAACCATTGTTAGGTTAGATTTGTACCCTTTTAATCATTTTAACATAAGATTCTGGGGACTAAATTCATGCATGTCAGGGGAGATAAATTATATTCAGACTACAACAGTATCATTGGGACTTTTGGGCTAATGTGCTGCTAGACTGTATTCTAGAAACTGGTGAAGAACCCCTAGAGAGATCTGTGTTATTTGCATGAAGCCTGAAACAGCAGCCCAGACCTGCTATCACAGCTTGGAGGGCTGAAGCAGAAAGATAGCAAATTAGAAACTAGCCTGGGCAAATGAGTAAGGCCCTGCCTCAAAAGAAAAAGTTAAAAGGGGAGGGGGGTAGCTCAGTGGTAGGAGTGCTGCTGGGTTTATTACCCGATATCTCAAAGGAAAAATTACATGAAAAGTGGCTTGTTTTCTTCCACTTGAAAGCAAGCTTCAAAAACAAGTGACTTCAAATGAACTGGAGCCTAACAAAGCTGAGGACCAAATCTCTTTCATCTGCCAGCTAGTTTCGCCATGGTATTATTATCTAAATGTACTAACAAACAGCTGTCCTATGTCCTACTCTGAGAGCCTCCATGCTAGAGCCAACTATGTAAAATAAAGAACACGATTAAGTAGTGCTCTGAGCTTCTATTCCTGCAGTACTGTGCTCAAATTTTTGCTTGATGGACGACTGGTTGTCTTTTATTCAACTAACCAATGGTTGCAACTCACTGGAAATTTTTTTGAAGTACATATTTTGGCTTTCGGTCTGACGGTTGTAAAATAAACTAGAGCAATGTTCATCTTGACAATTTCTGTTCATTAGCAGGATCTGAGATGCTGTACATTAACATTCCATATATTTTAACAAAATGTTCATGAAGCAGTGTGTTTTTTTCCTCCTTTCTTCCCTCTCTCCCTCCTACTTTCCTTCCCTTTTTCTCTTCTTTGACTCCTTCTTTCTTTCCTCCTCTCTCTCTCTCTTTCTTTGTTGACACGGAGTCTCTCTCTGTTGCCTGGTCTGGCCTCTAACTACTGGGCTCTATCTATCCTCCTGCCTCAGACTCTCCAATAGCTGGGACTATAAGTAGTTGCCACTATCAAGATTACCATTAACCATACTTTACAAGTTTTTAACATTTAAGTATCTTTAAATTTGCTGTATTATATCAAAAAAGCAAAATTTTTTAGAGATCTGAAAGCATCCCAAACCTCATCAATCAATCTCCCGAGGAAGTTGTAACCTTTGTGTATAATTACATATGGCTAAATGCATGCTTCTTTTCAGTCACATTACAATATATTGTACCACTTAATTGTCAGCTTTAGGCTATGTATGAAGTTTGTCACTTTTTTTTAAAGTTGTTAATGAGCATAATACTCTGTAAAAACCAATGCTTAAAACAAATGATTAATTAATTGCACCTACAAGTTTTTCATCCTAAAATAATCACTATAATTTTTTTTCTTCTCTTATTTCACAATTATAGTATTAATTAGCAAATACCAGCTGCACAGTTGGTCTGTACCTCACTGCCCTTCAATTCCTTCCCCAACCCACACACCATTTTCTGTACCCACTTCCTTACCCACACAACCCTTTGTTCCACTCTGTTACAGCTACCCTCACATTTCCCAACTGGATCCACTGCCGTTAGTTTTAATTTGCTGGTGTACTGCAATAGTGAGAACAAAAATTTGCTCTTAGATATCTGATCATGTTGAGGTTTAAGGAGCCAGAGGATATTTTTCTTGCTCCAACAACATCTTGTACTCAGTTATTTCTCACTTGTCCCTGAGATCTCCCCCACCACACCCCAGGGCTTGGTTCTAGAGATGGTATCATCATGAACAATGTGCATCCAACTCTATGAATTTATTGAGTCCCACTCTCTGGGTGACCTGTCTTAGCATTGTGGGCAGTGATAGCTGGCCTTTGGACCAGACATAGATAATCTCATCTGCATCTTTGGTTAAACTAATAAGAGTTTCAGGAGAATCTTCAACGGAGAGATAATTTCTATATACGTAAAAATGACAGACGATACCTGTCATTTACCTTCTGGGAATAGTTGAGCCGTTTATGCTGAGGTCATAAAGATCCTTTGAGAAGAGAAGAAATACGATAAGATCTGTGTTTGAAAAAGGTAAATAAAGTCACCAGGCAAGATGAGTTGCAAAGAGCTAAAGGCAGGGAGAACTACTAGGAGGCTATTAAAACAGTCCTGCAGAGAAACAAAAGAAGGCTTAAAATTAAGCAATTTTCCATTAGAGGGCAACAGAGAGTTACAGCCCAATAAGTGTACACTCTCCACCTTGTTTCCCAAAGGTGTTTTGAGGTTCATTAGAAAAGATGGATTCCATGGTCAAAATTTATTATACTTAAAAAAAACTCAGATTTTGTATAAGCTTATCAAAGCTCTGATAATTTTTGCAGCAAAGAGACCTACTGTTTTGTTTCCCAAACATAACTTAACCATAGATCCCTCCCCACCCTCATGAAATGTTTATTAAAATCATTGAATTTTACATGGAATATTCATTGAGAAACCAGAATGAAAAATATGTTAATCTTTGAGAGAAACAGGAAAATGAAGTTCTGCCTTGAGAAGAATATGATTTATATATTACACATATGTCAATATTCAGGATCTAATTTTCAGGCTAAATAAACAGAATTAAAGAGGCAGGATTTCCAGATTGGAGATGTGAGGAGCTCTGAAAAATCCTTTCACCAGAAAGCAACAAATAAATCTGAGCACAAATTTTAAAAGAACCATTTCAGGATGCAGGGAATTGGCCAAAAGCACATAAAAATTGAGACTCACTTATTGAAGAAAAGTTACTGATCACTGGGAATCGATAGCACTTCTGTCTGAGATTACCTCTGTCCCACCTGCCCTGTCCCCAGCTCCATCAGTCCTCAGAGTGACCAGGACAGAGAAGCCTGTGAAAACAAGCATTGCCAAAAGAGGCTGACTTGATTTCCCAAAGGTGTTTTGATGTTCATCAGAAAAGAGAATGGAACAGAGGCAGAGCACAGAAAATCCCCATGCCCTTGGGCTTTGTCGGACTCTGTTGTGATCTTGGTAAAGGCAAGTCGGAAAGTCCTCTGTTACAGCTAGCCTGAGGTTGCCATCATGGTTGGGGCAAGCTGCAGATCAGGACACTGTCCAGAAACTTAACAGAGAGATCTGCAAAAAACACTACCATATTAGGATTTGAAAGGTTCCCACATATCCCCCTGGTGGCCTAGAAGGTCTGCACATGAGGCCACACACTTGCTCAGAAGAGCTCAGAGAGGGCCTAGCTATTGGCACAGCTCTGGTAGCATGTTGGGCCCTGCACAAGTCTGTCACACATGCAGCAAGGCAAGCCAGGGTCAATGCCTGACTGATTTGGCTGGTAATGACACAAGTGGACATTTTTTTGATTCAGACAGTGTATTACTTATACAGATAACAAAAGGAAGAGTAGCCAAGAGTGCTAGATAGCCCTCCAGGTTTTTATCACACATACCAAAAAGTACAACCATGAAACACAAACAATGGCAATGTGAGTTATGGGATACCCTGTTGGTGAGGATGCAGTTGTAGAACGGTAGCTAGAGAATTTTGTAGTCTGCACCTTTATTCTTATGAGGTGGTGGGGGGCAAAGCAGGAAGTCCCTTCCCTCCCCACAACTGAAAAGATAATAAGAAATGTCTCATGACAGAAAGCCAAGGAAGCTAGCAGGAAATAACCTTGGAGCAGCTTCCTAGATGCCTCCCACCCTCTCACTTTACAGGACATTCCAAGGCACATCACCAAGACTCAGATTTGATATGGCTCCAACCTTTGCATGGGGGGCTCACGTGAACTTCATGGTCTACAAGGCACCATGGCAAAATTGTTTTCCTACAAGGTACAGAGAAATCGTGACAGAAAGTAATTGCAGAATGTACGTTCAAGTGCACACAAGACATTTGTCAAAATAGGCCCTATTCTGGGCTATAAAACAAGTGTCCATGAATTTTAAAGGACTAGAACCACACAAGTATGTTCTCCCAACAAAAGGGAAGTAAATTTAGAACCAACATCGAAAGTAATTTGAAAAATCCCCTAAACATTTGAAAATTTAAAAAATACCACTTTATCAATAATTCATGAGGGAAAGAAGAAGTTTGAATTGGAAGGCCAGATGTATGACTTTAAATATGGGATAAATGATTATTGCATGTTGATGGAATATTGGGTGAAAGAATAAAGCAGAAAGATATCATTTTATACCATAGGTCAACACACCTAGTCAGATAAAAGCATGCAACAATTGCTTATTATGATGACTGTATTCAACAAATGCCAACAGAACATGGGTGATATGTATAGGCTGCCTGCCCACCTAGTATTTACATTCAGAAGGTTTAATGAGCAATATAGAGTGAGATTTTCGTAGATCCACAGAATTGGAAGTCATTAACTAGCAATATTTGTCTCATCCTTGTCAAGTTTGCAAAATGTCATCTTTGTTCCATGTTTCTCTCCATGTGAGAGGTTTGCAAAAGTTCAGTGACTGGCCTGAGGTTTACCAGTGTGGTAGGCTGAAAAATGGCGCCTCAGAGATACCCCTTGGTATTGGCACCAAAACAGACATGAAGTTCAACGGAACAGAATAGAAGACACAGAGACAAACCCACATAAATACAGTCACCTCATATTAAACAAAGGCGTCATAAACGTACATTGAAGAAAAGATGGCCTCTTTAACGAATGGTGCTGGGAAAACTGGAAATCCATATGTAACAAAATGAGATTAGATCCCTATCTCTTACCCTTCACAAAACTCAACTCAAAGTGGATCAAGGACTTAGGCATTAAATCAGAGGCCCTGCATTTACTTGAAGAAAAAGCAGGCTCAACTCTCCATCATGTCAGCTTATGACATTCCTCAACAAGATTCCTAAAGTGCAAGAACTAAAATCAAGAATAAATGGAATTATCTCAAACTAAAAACTTCTTCACAGCAAAGGGAACAAGAATATGAAGAGATAGCCTACAGAATGGGAGAAAATCTTTGCACCTGCACGACGGATAAGGCATTCATCTCCAGGATATACAAAGAACTCAAACAACTTAACATTAAAAACCAAATAATCCAATCAGTAAATGAGCAAAAGAACTGAACAGGCACTTTACAGAAAAAAAATATCAGCAACAAATATATGAAAAAAATGTTCAATATCCCTAGCAACTAGAGAAATGTAAATTAAAACTAAACTGAGATTTCATCTCACTCCAGTCAGAGTGGCAATTATCAAGAATACAAGCAACAATAAATGTTGGCAAGAATGTGGGGGGAAAGGAACACTCTTACATTGCTGGTAGGACTGCAAATTAGTGCGACCACTCTGGAAAGCAGTATGGAGATTCTTCAGAAAACTTAAAATGGAACCACTATTTGACCCAGTTATCCCACTCCTTGGTATGTACTCAAAGGACTTAAAATCAGCATGCTATAGTGACATGGCCACATCAATGTTTATAGCAACTCAATTCACAATAGCTAAGCTATAGGAACCAACCTAAGTGCCCTTCGACAGATAAATGGATAAAGAAAATGTGGTAGATATCCACAATGGAATATTACTCAGCCATAAAAAAGAATGAAATTATGACATTTGCCAGTAAATGGATGAAACTGGAGACTATTATGCTAAGTGAAATAAGCCAACCCAAAATCCAAAGACTAAATGGTCTCTCTGATATGCAGATGCTAACACACATAAGGGGTAGGGGAAAGTAGACATTTATTGGAATAGACAAAACTTTCCTATGTTCCTATATGAATATACAACTGGTGTAACTCCACATCATGTACAACCACAAGAAAGAGAAGTTGTATTCCATGTATGTATAATATGTCAAAATTCACTCTACTGTCATGTATATCTAAACAGAACAATTTATTTTTAAAGATACCCATGCCCTAATCCCTGAAACCTGTAAAGAAGTGTCACTTAACATGGTAAAAGACTTTGTAGGTGTGATTTAGGGAAGGATCTTGAATTAGGAGGCTCTCCTGCCTATCTGGGTGGGCCCCATGTAATCACAGGGAACTTTGTAAAGGAAAGCAGTAGGAGGAATGACAATGGAAGCAAGAGATGGGAGGGCTGGGTGAAGTGGTTTTGAGCTAAGGAATGTGGGCAGCCTCAGGAAACTGGAAGAGGCAAGGAACAGATTTTTCCCTGGAGGATATAGAAGCAACCAAGAGCTCTGTGGATTACTTGATTTTCACCCTTAAGACATATTTTGGGCTTTTGAAATGCATATTTTGGGCTTTTGAAATCAGAACTGTGAGAGAATGCACGTGTGCTGTTTTAGGCTCCTAAATTTGTGGTCCTTTGTTATAGCAGCCACAAGGTAACTAAGGCGCTCAGGAAATGCTCCTGTTCAGTATTTTTAACATCAGAGTAGAGCTGGCTTTTTGAGTTCTAAGCACTCATTGTGTTTGTATTGTTATTTTCTTGCCAAAACCTCAAATTTTTCACGTCAGGTAGTAGGTTTTATGGCAAAACACAGTCTTTTTTCTAAAGAAGAGGCAATAAATTTTCACACAATTACATGGCTTTGAAGTTCTCAAATACAAAGCTCAAAAAGAAAATTGCTACTTTTTTTCAGTTGCCCAAATACACAACCTCATTGGACTTGGACAAATTATTAATTACTCCTTGACTAATTAGCATTTCCTTATTAAATATGCTAGTATTTCATCAAAATTATTTTTTAAAGACTTCAAGTGGGACAGACTCAGTAGGTCCTGAACGTTATCCTGATAGTCTAAAATCTTATTTTTCTGCAGGGATCATCTTGTTCTGCACAGCTGCACTGAAATGTGAACAACCAAAATATAACCTGGGTTGAATTTCACTACTGGACCCGCTTTTGCTTTCAATAAATCCAAATGTGATAATCATAGATTTGCCTTTTGCCAAAATCCCTACAGCCAATTTGTACAATTGAAACTGAAAGAAAATTGACTTTTTGTGAGAAAGATTATTTCTCAAATGCTAATTTGCCTAATGCCCTAGGATCCACATAAGCTAATGCTCACAAAGTATACATATTCAATTTTCACAATTCTAGTAATTAGGTTTCCTAATAGAGTTTCAGAAAGAGAACAGAAGGGTGGTGGATTCTATTTGGGGAAGAGATGTTATGTTACAATTTACAGAGGATGATTTGTTTTTCGTAAGACCTCACCCGTGCACATTCTTTGGGGTAGATGTGGGAAATTGTATTAAAGAGGAAGAGAGATTGCCTTGATCTAGTAAGATTTTCTAGATCAAGGAAAGAAGATGAAGTTCCCTTGTGTCTGGCCTTCCTGGCAGCCTTCAAACAACTTTCAGAAAATTAGTTTTTGGCAGCGCCTAGAGTCAAGAATACTTAAAATACTACCAAAGAAAAGGAACTTAAGAATCACCCTCATCTGTAACAAAGGACCTAGAATAGTGCTTGGCCTGTGGCTCACTCAGTACTTGTGGGATGCATGGGTGAGTGGGAAAGGCTTTGCTTCCCTATTTTTTCTAATAACTAAAAATATGTCAAAAATGAAACTAGGCTTATTATGCTCCTCAAGGAATTACCATTATTCTAAACAAATATTCAAGTGTCAGGGTGTACAGGATACTTCATCCAGCAAAGAATACTTACATTATTAACAGATTTTCCTCTGAAGGCAACGCCTCCTCCAAGGGAGCACATAACCACCTGCTATTCTTTAGTAATAAAGAATCAAATTACGGTTTGACATGTTTCATAGCAACTCATTGTCTTCAAGGCTGCCTTTCAGACTTATTGGTCTAGCAGGAAAGAGAACAGAATACTGGGGCCCATCCGTTGTTCTCCCTGCAACAGAGATGCGTCACCAGGACAGGAGTGTCGCTTTCAGCAGTACGGTATGCATCGTGTAATTTTCTTCTTCATAAATGAGCTGAGATTTTTGATTAGCATTTGATATAGATGAAGAATATGGTAAATCTATCATATTCCTCCCAAATTTTAAGTATCAGTTTCTCCATAGAAGTCTGAATTTAGAGAATGAGATTGCAAGCAGTGTCTTCAGCCTAAATTCCACAGTTGTCATAAATGTGTTTGGGACATCTGGGGACAGTAGCAAGAAAGAGAAGGTGCATCACAGACACCGTCACTGCTAGTGTGACATCCTGGGGAGCAAAACAACTTCAGGAAGAAAACCCAAGCCAAAGCAGGGAGGGCCTGGTATACAGTCCATAAATCCCAGGTACGGGGCCAGTTGGGGACATAAATGGAGGGTGCAAGGATCAGACAAGGTAAGTTTTCAGGGAGCTGGAGTGAGCGGGCAAAAGAGGGAAGGAGCCTCAGTGGTCAGGTAATTATGGGCTCCAGGGTGATTCTGGCATAGGCTTGGTCAGGGTGGGGATGTAGAATTCAAGTCAGAAGCAAGGAAATTGGTAAAGGACAAATATCAAGAATGGCATTTTAGATATGGAAATGGCAAGCTGGCCCATGATCAAGCTTGGTCTTGGTTTGGTAAAATTTTTTATTATGGTAAAATATACGTAACATAAAATTTATCATTTTTTATACTTTAAGTGCACAATTGGATGACATCAAGTATATCAGCAATTTAGTAGATCTATCACCACTAATTCTAGAACAACTCATCATCTCAAACAGAAATCCTGATCCATTAAACAATTACTCTTGGTTCCCTCATCCTTCAGTCCCTGGGAAGCTCTATCTATTTCCTGTCTCTGAATTTTCCTATTCTTGATACTGCATCTCAATGGAGTCAAACAACATTTTTCCTTTCATATCTAGCTCATTTCACTGAAAATGATGTCTTCATAGTATTGGAGCATGTGTCAAAATTTCATTCCTTTTGTGGCTCAGTAATATTTCCTTATATGCATGTACCATATTTTTTTACCTATTCATCCGATGGTGGACTTGGGTTGTTCTCACATTTTGGTCTATTTTGAATAATGCTGCTATGAACCTTGTGTTGTGGGTGTCTAAATCTTTGCTTTCAATTATTTGGTATACATTCCTGGGAATGAAATTGCTAGATAGTATGATGATTGCATATTTAACTTTTTGAGGAACCACTAAATTGTTTTACACAGTAGATGAAGCAGTTTATAATTCCACCACTACTGTATAAGCATTCCATTTTCTACACATCCTCACTACTACTTGTTACCAACCCCCAATTTGTTATAATTGCTATCCTAGTGGGTATAAAATAATATATCATTATGGTTTCTGTTTGTGTGTCTTGGTTTTACAGTTTTCTAGAGTTAGCTTTCATTGGATGTTTGCTATGTAGTTGGCATGGTCCAAAGTACTTCAAGTGCATTCTCCAATTAATCTTTACAATAAATCTATTAAGTAAATGATTTTTTCCTTTTTTTAATAGGAGAGGTTAAGAAAAGTAAGGTAACCAGTTCAAGTTCACATGTAAATAAAAGAGGAAGCCAGGATTCAAATCTGGTTTGCTATGGTTTTATGATTCCTTCCCTCTGAAACACATATTGAAATGTAATTCCCATTGTAAGGTATTCAGAGATTGGAAATTTAATCTCATCATGGAATGTGGAGATGGAGCCTTTGAAAGTGATCAGGATTAGATAAATTCATCAGGGCAGAGCCTACATGTTTGAACACTGGTGGCTTTACAAGAAAAGGGAGAGAGACCAGAAGACATATATGTTTGTGCTCTTTCCCTCTCACTGTGTGTTAGTCAGTTTTATGTTACTGTAACAAATACCTAATGAATAGAAAAAGGGTTATTTTGGCACAGAGTTTTGGAGGTTTCAGTCCATGATTGTCTGTCTCCATGGTTTGGAGGTCACAGCAGGAGTGTATGGCAGAGAAAGCCTATTTACCTCATGCCAGTACCAAAAAGATTGAGAAAGAGACCAGCACTCCACAATCCCCTTCAACGGCACACCTCCACCCACATTAAACCTTCCATTATGCCTGATATCTTGAAGGGTTCCACCACCTTGCAATAGCACCCAGATGGGGACCAAGTGTTTAACACATGGTGACATTCAAGATTCAAACCACAGCACTTTGTGATGTCCTGCATTACCTTGAGACTTTATAGCAATAGGGTCACCACCAGATGCAACCACTCAACCTTGGACCAGACTGTGAGCCAAAATAAATCTCTTGTCTTTATAACTTACCCAGCCTCTGGCATTGTAACTTATAGAACAGAAAATGACTCAGGCAAGGATCTGTCACCATAGTTCATGCCCCCTGTTGCTATTACGCTCTTTCCACTGTATCCAATCCAGGAGAAAGACTGGCATGGTGATTATTTGCTGTCTTCACACAGTCCAGGTGATCTGCCTCTGCCTGGTGACTGCCACTCACCAGGTGAGGCAGGATTCCTCAGCCACTGGTGACTGTGACCCATGCAAAGGTCAACTTGGAGGCTCTGATTATCCTAACATAAATCAAGAACATATGTAGATATATTGTCTTCTGGACAATATTGGGCTATTGATTTTTGTTCATAACTAGTAATTAGGCTATTATTGAAAGCCAGAAGTTAAAAGTCAAACCATCTCAAAGGGGGAAATCCTACAGGTTTCTGAGCAGTGAAAAATGTTTTTTTCATCACTGAAAAAAAAAATACCTTCACACTTTTTCCTTTTACTATTACCAAGCATATTTTATTTTATTTGGTACTGGATAGATTGAACTCAGAGGCACTCAACCACCAAGCCACATCCCCAGCCCTAGTTTGTATTTTACTTAGAGACAGGGTCTCATTGAGTTGTTAAGCGCTTCGCCATTGCTGAGGGTGGCTTTGAACTCCTGATCCTTCTGTCTCAGCCTCCCGAGCTGCTGGGATTACAGGCATGCACCACTGTGTCTGGCACCAGGCACATTTTAAAATAATTTTTGAAGAAATAGTAATATCATTTCCTGTTTTCATAAGAACTTTATATATTTACATATAATTTCATGCACTACTGACCTTTAGTCAATTTCATATAACCATGGAAACCCACAGTATTAGTTCTAGTACTGATACAAAAGCAATCTTTCACTTGTGAGTAAAACAAAAAGTCAGTGTATACACACTTATTATATAATTGTTAGTTTTAAAACTAAATCAGCAATTAAGAAGAAGAAGAGAAAAAAAGACTCTCAGAGGCTTTATTTAATCATTTTAGCAAGAAAGATAAATGGAAACAGCCGTGGTGCTGATGATTTATAAAAAAAAAGAGGGGATACCACCAATAAGAACATGCTCATGTTTTTTGAGTTCCTACATTATAAAAGTATCCCAGAAGATTTTTAATTGGGGCTCTAAACTAACATCTACTTATAGCATTTCCCTCTGCAACGAACAATCCATTCTTCATTACATCTAACTGTCATCTGCTAGAAGGGCGTGTGTATTTTGGTTTATGTCAACTTCATCCTGTAGAGGGGAATGAGCCTGACATGCCTTTCCCTTGACCTCTCTGCTCCTCATCTACATACACCTGTGTTCTTATTTTGTAAGTTCTTTCTGCTTTTGTTTATTTGTTTGATATTTATTCCCTGATAAATTATGTTGAATTTTAAAAGAAGGACTAGCTCAGAGGGAGGAATGGGGTTCTTGAACCAAACCCACCAAGTTAAGAGAGAAACCCAAAGTATGGTGACTCCATTTAATTATTGCTTGCCTTGGTCCTGATTTCAGTTTTATAGCCTCTAATTGATGCTAAGAGCTCAAATGTCATTCTACCAAATTCTCTCTTGTAAAAGTTAGAGTCAGTTTCTGTTTCTAGCAAGCAACAGATCTTAAAAGATAAATTGAATCATTTCCATTTATAGCTGATCTTACTGATGTTATGTTGTGGTTTTTTTCTGAAAAGTTTCACTTTTTGGAGAATCCTGGGGAAAAAAAATTGAGAGTAAGCAAATCCACTTCAACTTTATGGAATGGGCACACAGGATACAAACAACAACATCTGGATCTGACATTGGTTTGTCCCTTAGTGAATACGCTAGTTTGTCCCTAACAGCCATGTATCATGACAGAAAAATTTTTCTGCATTAAGAATTATATCTAGATAGATACTTCAGACATTGGAAAAATCTCCCTTTTGAACAAGGATTTTTCTTAGAAATAAAAGATAAAGATCATTCAGGGAAGACAAAGTACATTTAAAAATTTAAGGATCTTCTTTGTTAGATGCAATTTAGCCTTGCCTTATTTTCTATCCCTTTGTAATTAAAACAATGCCAATGTCTCTATAAGGTATAGCCCATTGAAACTGAAAAGAAAATTTTTGTGCTAAGTATGGGGATAATGTCATTTTCTTAAAGATTACATTAGATGCTCTTGAAATGGGTTTTTATTTGAGGAGGAGTTCCCCAGAGTTAGGAATAAATAAGCAGAGCAGTGTTGGGACAGATTGAAAACTGAATACTTGACTTTGACCAACAGAACCTGTTAACATTTTAGAAATAAAATCTCAAATACGAACCTTTGCATAAATCTCAGGGCTGCATCAGATAGCAGAATAGTTTTTATTACATTTCCCTCATGTCCAGAAGATTCTATTACACTTCAGGAAAAATTATTTCACACAAGAGCACACTACCCAAAAAGGTAGTGATCTGTTTGTGCTTGATACAGGTGTGCCCGCTGGATAATGATTCAGATGGAAGAAGCCTTTTAACTGTGTCAGTGATCATAGCAATTTTCACTGGGTGCAAACATGCAACAAATATTTTGGGGTCCTGCATATAATGCTTTATTTTATTTCCTTTTTGTGTCTTAATAAGGAGATTTTATTAAAGGAAAGGAGCACTGGACCTACATCAAAATTTAATTTCAGTTATATTTCAAGCATGTATACATCTTAGTAATAATTAGGAGTCTGGTCCTGTAGTCTAATGGGTTGGAAACTGACTTATTATTATTCTTCTGGCTCAAGGTGATTGAGGAATTCTGGAGTTGGACTTGGACTGGAACAATTCAGGCATCCAACAAAACTTTCATTGGGAAAATAGAAAATATTTTTTCAAAATAAGTAAAAAAAAGATAGATGGTGACCAATTTAATATAGAGAAATAATAAAGTAATGTAACAAGAGGACAAAAGGAATCTGCTTTGAATTAGGTGTGAACGGGAATGTCCCTACTGAGGATCTGACATTTCAGTTGAGTCCTGAGTGATAAGGGAGAGTTATTGTAAAAGTCCTTAGACAGAAATAAAGTGGCACATTCAAGAGACAAATGATTTATTTCTCTGTGCCACAGTGAGCAAGGTAGAAAGTGGTTTACCATCAAATCAGTAAAGTAGCCACAGGCCAGGTTGTAGAAGCTTTGTAAGCTCTGCTGAAGGGTTTGGATTTTACTCTGAATATAAAGGTAAGCTAGTGGAAGGTTTTTAATCAAGAAAGGATTTGATCCAGGTTATGTCCATGGGGTCACTTTAGAAAAAATAGAGGGCAAGAGTTGGAGCAGGAATTCTAGTGCCAAGACCACTGTAATAGTCTGGGAAAGAGACAATGATTGCTAGGACTAGAACAGATCAGGCAGAGAGAGTGGAAATATGTCTATAGGTGGAAGCAATAGAATCCTAATGGATTAGGCGGACGATATATGGGAGAGGAGTCAAATGGTACCATTTTACAGAGATGCAGATGAATGGAGAAGTGGATTTAGGGGTTGGTATCAAAAGTCACATCACGGCCATGCAATCACATTGTCTATTAAACACCCACATAGATACTCTAACCAGGCATTGAAGATATGAGTACAGGGATCTGGGTGAGGGTGTTGAGGGCCACAGCCGAATCAGGATGGCGCATGGCATTTTGCCAGAAGGAGTGGGTGACGCCATAGAGCCATAGAGATGATGATGGTTAAGTTAAGCTGTGTATTCAGTTTGTATATAGACCTTTGCTGTCCGGCAATAGGGCAGCTCCTGCTGCCTCAGGCGCCCGCTACTTTGGAGTTCCCGTTGAGTTCTCTGGGGTTCGGAGAGAGTGTGTGGAACCCAGTGGAGGGTGAAAGTGTTCCTAGGGAGCATGTGTGGAGTGCCGGTGAGAGTTCGGGAATAAAGAGTTGCTGTTTGAACCTACAAGTGCTTGGTGGCAGCTCGGTTATTTGTGCCCAGCCAGACTGCGGCATGAAGGTGGAGAAACAACTTTTAGCATTCATTGACACAAGTGGTAATATTTAAAGTCATAAGTCAAAGTGAAATTACTTCAAGATAATCTATTGTTATTAAAGAGAACAGTACCCAGGACAGAACTCTTCAATATTGAGAGAAAAGGGGGCAGAGGGTCAACATTAACTGAAGAAGCTGTGGAAGTAATGAGAAAGGACGAAAGTGAGATGAATGCAATGTCATGGTAACCAAGGAACAAAAGTGTTTCAAGGAGGGAGTGATCAACAGTGTCAATATATTGAAGAGTCAAGTTAGGTGAGCAACAGAGCTGACCATATTAGTGATGAGACCACTAATAGGGGCCCCAACATCTAAAAAGATTCTGGATCCAATTTCATATGGTCCCACTCTCAATTTCAGTTAATGGTTCCTGAGAATTCACTTGTTGTCAGTTATGAGGCTGGGAGAGTGAGATAAAAAATTCTAGTAGTCTGGTCCATAGGAGAATGACATGGAAATAAGACATTATACTTCAGTATGATAAACTGTATAATAAAAACGTATTAGAAATGGCATGAGAATGGCAGAGCATCGATGACAGAGATCCATGCAGACTTGGCACCTCTACTTATTAACAGCACAGCAAATTATGTGTTCTCTTGAAGTAGAGCTAGTAGTACCCATCTAATTCATTAGGACACAGTAAGCATTTAATAAAAGCCAGCCATGGTATGTGAGCTGCGAAGAAGGAAGCAGTCTAGAAGGTTCTGGAAAAACTGAATAAGATGTCACAGAGAAGGTGATTTTCTGAATTGGTTTCTGCAAGAACAGTGTGAGTCTATCGGCCTTATGAGAGGCATACAGGAATTCCAGATCAGAAAAAGTAAAAGAGAGAGAGTAGCAAGAGTTGGAAATGCATGACCCGCATAGGGGAATGTGTTTAGTTCAGTGACCAGTCATAGGGTATAGGAAATATAGAAAGTTGAATAAAGTTGGGTTGAGACCAGACATAAATAGCCTTGTAAGCCATGCTCAGGGATTTGAACCTTGATCTTCAGGCAGTAAGAATTCAAGATTAATCAGAGATGTGGCATAATTAGGGATGTTTTTGGGAAAATGACAACTGATAAATCTGAGACATTGAATGAAGGAAGTGAAGTCTGGAAGCCTTCCTTTCAAAGTCAACAATGTAATTAAAAAGACATAAAAATGAAGTAATGCTAAGAAGGTGAGACTTTTTTGACTCCCAAAAGGTCCATGCAAAGATTTTGAAGGCTGTTAGAGTAGCGATGAGTGCTTGAAAATGAGAATAGCTATAGAGGGAGAGAGAAAATGGTGTGGATTTGTGGACATGGAGTGGTAAGAAGAAGAACTGAAGAAAATCCTGAGAGTTCTTCGTCTGCAGGTGACCCCCCAAATGGCATGGATCTAGAGATTCCTGGGCCAGGACAGTCTTGGGGTAGAGGTATAACTGGACATTGCAGACGACAAAGAACAAGAGTTTTTACATACATTACCTCCTATGATCGATCCCTATAGCATCTTTCGACATAGCTATTATCATCATTCTATTGCATGTGAGACTTGGAATGGCTGAAATAATTGCCCAGAAGTTTGGGCTGTGTGAGAAACCCAGCACCTCAAATAGCTGTTTCTAGTCAAACTTCAACTAACAAAAGAATAAACTGTTTTGGTTTGTCAAACAATCCTACTCTGAGAATAAGGACAGCAAAATAGGATTCATATTCCAGATTTGTAAGATTTCAGTTTTGCACAATTTAAATTCTATATGTCTAGCCCAATATTCTGCAAGCCAGTATTCCTCATGAAGGAAAACGTCTCTAAGCTGTTAACCTGGTCCACAGCATAGACCCAGAACCATGCTGCAGACTCTACAGAGGTCAGACTCAAGTAGTGAAACAGAAAGCACAAGCAATGGAATGGGAGTAGAGGACTATTGGCTCCTCATTCTTAGGCATCTTTTAAAAATACAATGGACATAAAATGTAATAGAAATGCATTGAGAGTGGCATACAATGAAGTGATATTGTTTATGAAATACCTTCTCAAATCACTCACCATCAAACATAATCCCTGCCAGTCACTCCTAGGAGAGTAGGAAACAAAGTCTGATATTGGAGCAAAGTGAGGCATACTATGACGGATTACAAAGACAAGGCAGAATGTGTAATAAACCTGCCAAGGAGTATGGTCGAATTGCTAAATCCTGAACATGCACACCAGCTCTCTACTAAGAGAGAATCCACATGCACTGCAGAAGAAAGGAGGATGAGGGAATCCATATTCACCTCAGAAGAAAGGAAAACGTCTTCAGAGAAAAATGCTTCACTGACCCAGGAGCACAGAAAGCTGCTCCGTGTATTCCTGGCAAGTTTCCTTTTCCAAAGTCACTAGTTCACGACATTTTTAAAAAATAAAATAAAGGAGAACGTTTTCCTCCAAGGATACAGCCCCTCAGGAAGGCAGTCTGACCACCAGCAGAGGGTGACCTTGAGGCTCCCAGGGAGCCTGGCTTTCTGCTTCCTCTTATCTTCTCCGCAGTGCCTTCACCTCCCTTTAGTTTAAAGTCTCCATTTCTTTTAGGGAGCAAGGCTTAGGGATTTGACACCAATCTCCTCAGAAATCACATTTCAAATGTCACCAGACGTTGAAAGGAGAATGACTATTAAAGCAGTCAGGCAGAGCAGGCAAGGGAGAGAGTAGGAAATGCTTGGAGAGCAGAATGAGCTCATAGGGAGTTTTCACTATTTTGCATTTAAACAAGCACACTCTGCCCCCTGCTGGAGAGAAGATGTTTTGGCCTTTGTTTTGTTTTTTGATTGTTCTATTCTTCTATTGTCTACTGCAGGCCTGACCCTCATGGGTTCTGCAGCATGGATTCAACCAAGTGCAAAACCAAATGTAAATTTTTTTAAAAAAATTTTTAATGTATCTGTATTGACTGAAGAAGTGCGAACTCTTTTCATTATTTTCTAAACAACACAGTATAACAACTAGCTTGGATTTTTCAGATTTGGGGATATTTGTATATGCATATTTTGGGGGTAGAACACAAGTTTAAAAATTAACTTCATTTGTATTCATCTTGTGTACAGGGACTGGGAGTAATTTGATGCCCCCAAGGTCAGGTATGGAGTATTCCATTTGTGACATGTCAGTAGTCAAAAAATTCAGGATTTTGGATAATTTTGGATTTTCAGATTAGGGATGCTCAACCTGAGTACATAGTCTAGAGAGGATTTAAAGTGTCTGATTGGTTATCTGCAGATACTATGCAGTTTTATAAAAAGGACTTGAACATTCACAAACTTGGTATCAGTATAAGGGTTATGGAAGAAATTCCTCATGGACACAAAGGGATAACTGTATGATTTTGATAGCAAGAGAAGACAACCAAGAATCTTAACGTCTCAAACTATCTATGGTGACATTTAGCTTCACCAGCTTGAATTTTTTTATAAACTCCTTCTATCCCCCTTCCCTACCACACTTCTCAATTTCTAGTAATAACTATTATATATTCAGCTCAACATTTTTTAGCTTCTGCCTGTGAGAGAGAACAAGTGGTACTTGTCTTTCTGTATCTGACTTATTTCATATAACATAATGTTTCTCAATTCCATCTATTTTGCTGCAAAGTACAAAATTTCATTCTTCTTTACAGATGTATAATTTTCTGTTGTATATATATTCCACATTTTCTCTATCCATTCAGCTGGTAATAGGCATCTAGACTAATGCCATATCTTAGCTATTATGAACAGTGCCCTCAATAAACACAAGAGTACAGATATCTCTTTGGTATATTGGTTTCATTTCCTTTTTTATATAGACCCAGAAGTGGGATACCTGAATGATATGATACAGGTTTTTTGTTGTTGTTGTTGTTTTGGTTTGGTTTTAGTTTCTTAAAGACAATAAAAAGTAGTAAGGTTTTTATTGTTGGAATAGAAACCAAAGTGTACACCACAAGAAGAGATGGAAAGAAGAAAGGATATATAACATAAGGCAGAGCCTCAAGGGATGTGGTGGAGCAGGGACATATGAGAGATTTTGTAACTCAAAAGAAAATTGGAGAATGGAGAAAGGAATTGTTAGAAAGTGTTACCCCAGGTTATGAATTATATTTGTCTATTGTTCTTCAGTGAATAAAACGCAAGAGTATATAAATAGTTAAAAAATTAACTTCATTCATAGTCATCTTGTGTACAGAGACTAGGAGTAATTTGATGCCTCCAAGAATACAATCACTTTTTAAAATTTTCTGTGGCTGCTAGATTCTACCTCTGGGATTTAGAACTCCAGATGTGTAAGAGTGAAATCACCATCATCATTATTACTATTCTTAGCATTACCCAGTTTTTATTTATAGACTTGAAGTTATAGGACAAGGGATTAAAATCATTTTCATGACTAATAACATTTTGCTCTTCAGAAAGACCTCCCTGGTTTACATGGCCTGGCTACCTTTCAAAAGAATGAAAGTCCTCCCCTGGTCTTCTTGAGTATCAGGGGCTCCAGCTAGATGAGGTATGTTGATCATCAAGCATCCTCTTTCCAGAAAGCTGAAATGTGTCTGAATTGAAGGCGATGGAATTTAGTCTTCGGAGGGAGAGGCTGCTTCTGGAGAATGCTATTTTTTCACAGAAAGCAAAGTCAGATGGACTTCACTTGGTGGATTCTCCCCACCAGGCCAGAGTCCAGCCTGCTCTGGCAGTTAATGACTAGGGGCCAATCCTGAATGTCTATTCTTGTCTCAGCAACTCCACAGTAAGTGTCTACAACTACATCATAAACTGGAAAAGATACCTATCTAGATTTACTAAACATGAAAAGAGCAGTTTCAGCCTTGAATACATCCAATTTTCAGTTGCTTCTCAGTGATATTCAGTTTTTAATCAGTGAAAATGGGAATTCTGTTATCTTCTTGACCCGAATAACCAGAGAAAATCTAAAAACAAATAAAAAGCCTGCATCAGCATAAGGTTACAACTAAATGGAAAGGAAAATTAAGAGCAAACAAAAACCATCAAGCAGATCAGTTCACAAGAGCCATATAACATGATCAGCTCTATAAATAAATAAAGACTCTGACCAGTGTAAATAATTTGGAAGTACCTAACATTGCATTACAGGTGGCAATAGAAAATAATCAGATATTCAAATATACAAAAGGAATGACCACCCCAACATCTCATCTTACTAAATAAAATATTTTAAAAAACTAAAAAAATAATGTTCAGGTCTCCACCAATCTATACTAGTAGAAGTTGTAATACTATAGTGTCTGCCAGTAATAATTCATAGCTCAGGTGCTAGAGTCAAGGCCATGTGTTGAATACATTCTGAGGATCAGTTGAATCTGTTCAATAAGATATTATAGATATTGTGAAATGTGAAGTGTCAGAGATACATTGAATAATTTTCTAAAAAATGAAATTAGTTGATGAATTTAAGCAATCTTACAAAACTCTATTGTACAAATTAAATTTAACAAGTGTCCAAATAGGAAGCATTTTTCATGGGGTTAAATAATTACTTTTATTAGTACCATATAGGGCACATTTGATGTGACAAGTGTTTATGACAACTCTTCATATTAAATTGAAATCATTCCTCATAGCAAAAGGAAAATAGAGCTTCTCTCTCTCTCTCTCTCTCTCTCTCTCTCTCTCTCTCTCTCTCTCTCTCTCGGTACTAGGGATTGAACTCATTGCCACTCGAACACTGAGCCACATTATTCTCATCCCTATTTTGTATGTTAGAGATAAAGTCTCATTGAGTTGCTTAGTGCCTCACCATTGCAGAGGCTGGCTTTGAACTCAAGATCCTCCTGTCTCAGTCTCCAGAGATGCTGGGATCACAGGCAGAGGACAGTAGAGAATTCTAGGCCAACTTTTCTAAAAACTAGATGCATTTCCATTTCTAATTTGTAACTTTTATTTCTTATTGACACAAAGATGTTCATGTTTATAGGGTAGAGCGTGATATTTCAATCCATGTTTATGCCATGATTGCATCAGGGTAATTGGCATAATACATTACCTCAAACATGTACCATTTCTTTGTGTTGGGAACCTTAAAAATCCTCTCTGGTAGCTATTTTGAAATAGCTATGTCAATCATAGTTACCCTGCTGTGCTACAAAACTCTAGAGTCATTTCTCCTATCCAACTGCACCCCTGCACCCATTTACCATCCTCTCTCCCTCCTCTTACCTTCCCAGACCCTGGTGACCTCTACTCCATAATCTATGAAATCTAATTTTTTAGCTGCCATATAAAAGTGAGAACATGTTGTGCCTGACTTATTTCATTTAACTAAAAGTCTTCCAGGCTTATCTACATTGCCACAAATGATAGGATTTCCTTCTTTTTATGGCTGAATAATATTCCTTTATGTGTGTGTGTGTGTGTGTGTGTGTGTGTGTGTGTGTGTGTGTGACATTTTCTTTATCCATTCATCAAACAGGAAGAATTTGATGAAAGAAATTTTGTAGATGGGGTAGGGACAGTATCTAGAATAGTGAGTCCTAAAGCATAATCACACTCACCCCAGGCACACATGCACATATGCTCACATGCAAACACATTACATGCCACAAAAACGCATGCAACTTTTTAACATGTAATAGACAACTATGAATATGAAAGAAATACCTTAATGTTTGAGAGGGCCCTCGGTGGGCCAAACTTGATAGGGTTGGGATGGATGGTTAACTTCAGCAAGCTGGTTTGCAACTGAAGCTTGGGTCTTTTTGCACAGGGATGAAATTACCCCAACATATGCAATCAGCAGCAGCAGCAGTAGTAGCAGTAGCAGCCTTCAGCAGCCCTCCACTTCCAGCCTCCTGAGTTATTTCTCTACCTACCCAATGCTAAAATTCTCTATGAGCAGGAATAGAGATGGGAAGGAGGAGGAGGCAGTAGCAGAAGGTGGTGTGCAAGAATAGATCCTGTTCTATCACCTTGAAAGAGGATTGCTAATAAGCCGCTTGTGTGTTTTAATACCGACTCTCTAGTAGGACATAAGATTTTTGAGTCCTTAAACTGAAGATGAAAAGAAAGTCCCTCCAGTATGGGGGCATCAGCCTTTTAAAAAATTAAATTGTTCAATGTACCATTAAAGAAGATTATAGTTTTTGTTTCATCATAAAACACTCCTTCTTCCTTGTTATGTGTTATTTCACAGACTTCCCAGAATAATTTATCCCACCAATTCTTCTTAGAGACCCTAGAACACATTGGTAATAAAGGTGCACTCAGAAATATTTCCTGAGGTTTAGGGTATGAGTTGGTGGTTCTACTTTACTACGAATCATCTACCCACAATCTTAGGCTCATATCCTTTTAAGGCAAAGATGGAAACTCTGCCATAGACATGATACCATAACTCCATGAACATCAACTTAATGATGGCAAACCTTTGTACTCAATTAGCCTGTCTTCCATTTAGTTTGTGTTTCCAGCAGTGCAGAAATTCTGGCCACAATGACTGAAGTTTTAAAAAGTATCATGGGCTATGGGTAGGCCTAATGTACTGCAAAAATAAAGAAAAATAAAAAAAAAACAAAGGGGAAATGTCATGCTAGCTACAGAAATGCATGCTTTATGGTGGGTTGAAAACTTTGTAAGAAAATAATCAAAAGAACAGAGAAATCGGTAGGTAACTGATAAGGGATAGATAGAAAGTGCTTTGACATGAAGAAGAAAAAACATGATTATCATCATGACTTTCTGATAATAGACAAATAGTAGAGGGGAGAAATGATTGCCTTCGGTGCATCTTGGCTTTAAGTGATTTGAAGATGATACACACTACAGATGTATGCATCTCCGTGGGAGCTACGCTAAACAGTAGTAGTTGGTTCTCTAAGCATGCCCAGACCCACAGCATCAGTACCACTTGGAATGGGTTAGAAACATTCATTCTAAGGTTCCACTTTACCCACCTAATTAGAAACTTGAGGTGGGGCCCAGCAATATGTGTTTTAACAAATCTTTCATGTGATTTTAATGCCCTGATTGTGAACAACTGGAGAAGTGTGTCAATTAGCTTTTCATTTCCGTGCTCAAAATCCACATCTGTGAGCTGTGTGTGTGTGTGTGTGTGTGTGTGTGTGTGTGTAGGGGTGTTTAAAATTGTTTAAAAATAGATGTTAACCTTTACATTTTTTTCTCCTTTGAACTCAGTCATGTTAGTGAAGGAAATAATAAGCAGAAACAGGATCACTAAATAGCAATAAGTGGTCTAAAATGATAGTAAAAGAACAACAGGAAAATACACAAATATGTCATTTTTAATTTTCTTTTTCTTAACAGCTGAGTGTAAGCCCCTTGAAATTCTGTTGATGTGAAAGTCATATTTGTTTTAATTTGGAAGCGGCCTTTGGCACATCTGTTGCTACCTTCTCAATTTTCAGATGAGGAATTTGAACAGGGTAAGGTTTTACTGACTTGCCAAGCTTAAACAGCAAGTTGGTGATCCTGGGTCTGAGTAAAGAGATCTCAGGTAAAAGTTTAAGTTGAGTAGATATTCTTGACTTGGGCATGGGGGGGGTGGGGGGTGCAGATAAAATGCTTAACTACCCTTTATTTTATATACTTTTATGATTCCTTTAAACTATCTTCCCAGTCACTTGGCTCCTGCCAGAGGCTGGTGCTGAGACACGTCTCACTAGAGGAACACAAGTTCTCTCCGGAGGTGACAGGCCAGCAGAGGGATCAGGGTAACAGACAGGGCCCCAGCTGCAAGGCTGCCTCTGCCAGGCGAATGAAAGAGCCTTTTCACTCCCGGTTTCCTCCCTCCTCCACACCAGGCACGGCACCAGCAACCAGCCCCCACCTTCCCTCTGCGAACACATCCTTCAATTCTGGAAGGAAATCATACTCGAGTTGGCCAGGAAGGATTGCTCTTGAGTGAGTAGAGGGATAAACTTATTGTCATTATTCACCACTATTGTTTTATTTATGCTCTCTATTCCTCCTTCTTTCAAGGGTATTGGTGGGGTGGGAGGTGGCCTTTATTTTCAAGGGCTGTTCTCTGTCCCATCATTCTCTGCCAGGTCTCTATGTCTCCAGAAGGTGAGAGTGTGGAGAGTCAATCCATTGTTTCTCCAGTGCCAAGTTCACTGCCTTGTACACAATGTAGGCTTTATAAGTCCTTGGTGAGCTCCTGAGTAATTGTGAGAAATCAGAAGGGAAAATGGCAATGGAAATTATAGGGGAAATTCTCTTGTTTTGTTGCATAAAAGGGGTAGTTTCTGAGAATAGAATCCTTTGTCTTTACTCTTAGAAGTAAAGATAATGAGAAGGTGTGGAATCATGGTAATGTCACCCTGAAGGTGACGTTAGATGACAAGTCAGATCTCTGTGTTTCTGGGCAAAGAAATCTTCCCAGATTTCCTTGGAGGAAAGTGTCTTGGGTTTGAAGATCCTTCAAACCAGAATCCAGATATTGGTCATAGCTGGCAGTCATGCTTAAATGAAAAATAAACCCTAACAAAAGGACTTGATGAAATAATAGCAAGATTGGAGGCAAAATTATGTTCTATGTCATCTTAGAATTGAGGGGTCTACTAATACTAAGACAGATTTTGATCTATAATAATGAGGCTATCACTCTAAAATGTCAGCCTTAGGATACTTAGGAATAAATTGCAGTACTCCTAATGATACTGCTATTTTTTTTACTATATCTTATTCTATAGCTAATAAGAGACTAAGTGAATTAATTCTGTCTGGGTCTCTTGCTGTTTAAAGTATTAATGAAGAATGAAGAGGATGAGATGTTTTCGAGAAAAGAAGCAGGAAGTAAATATCATCTGATTTAGAAAAGCGTAGAAGTATTCAAAGGCAAAAAATCTGAAATTTGTTTCAATCATTACCGTGTAGTAGATTAGAATATTTATTTTTAGCTTTAGTAATAATGGAAAAATGTAAAACAAACATATATGATATATAAATAGCTTGACTTTTCTAATACTGAACTTAACCAACTGATTAAATTGATATTTTATTAGGAAAAGCATATAAATGACATATTGGAAATAACTTATTAGCATTTTTAAGTAAAGAAGGATAAAAACTATTTTGGCAGGACAATCATAAAAATTGTGGAAATGTAATGCTCTTTTTCAGCAATCGATAAACATGTTCTCAATAAATTTTCTCTGTCCTTTTAAAATAATTTTTTCGTTTTTTTTTTCTTTTTTTCTCTTATTGAAATATGGTCTCACTATGTTGCCCAGACTGGCTTTGAACTCCTAGGCCACATGATCCTCCCACCTCAACCTCCTGAGCAGCTGTTTCTACTAGTATGCGCCACTCACTGCCTCCATCTTGTCCCTTTCTTGATGGCTTTTCTGCCTCAAAACTTTCTGGATTGGTTTGAGTCCATATGAATCTTCTGCAAGCATGATCAGAGAGGAAACTTGCCTTTGTTGTGTATTCCTGCATCCTCAGAAGCTAATATAGTAGCTAACGTATTGGCAAATTAGAAGGGAAAAAGGAACAAACAAACAAATAATTCATTTCTTGTTAACATGTTTAAAATACTCCTAACAGGGGCTGGGGTTGCAGCTCAGTGGTAGAGATATTGCCTAGCATTGGATTCGATCCTCAGAACCACATTAAAATAAAGGTATTGTGTTCTCTACAACTAAAAAAATTTATTAAAAAAAATATTCCTAACTGATCATTTCCATGAAAGAAATGTGATAAGCCTGAAAGTTTTATACTTATGATTAGTTAACTAGTAGCAAAAGTTTATGGGCATTAATGTATGTATCTTGAGTCCTTTTCTTGTTTATAATTTTTAGACCTAAAGCCCATTAAATGAGAAGAGGGGAGACACAAATAAATCACGCATCTTAATTTCGTGGAGGCAAATGATTATCTATCCTTTTTCTGAGGATACTTTCATTTTTTAAAAGCTTAGGAAAAAATAATTTTAATATTTGTGTCTATTATACATTTGAGCTAAAAGATCTTTCAGATATATTTTAATTGAACTGGATCCTGGTACCAGATGACTATAGGATCACATTCTTACATGAGTACATGTTACCAGAGAAGTAGAAGCTCTGCTTCCCAACAGGGCTGAGGAACATTGCCATCTGCCCCCTCGTTTGTTTTCAGATCCCCTTTCCAAGAGGAATTTAGAGGACATTTTTCCTTCATATTAAAGTACTTTAAACAGAACAATTTTAAAAGATACATGTTGTAGGTTTTTAGCCTTTTATGAGTAATATGTTTTCAAAACTCAACTGCTCCCAAAATTCCATCTAGAAACTATTATAGATGGAGTCACTGCTTTGCACATAATATTTGATGCATTCATTGACATTGCCAATATAGAAAATTTCTGTGTGGGCAGGCAGTTGGAGAGGGGGAGGAAATAGATTACTAAGAGGCTAGAGGGGAGCAAGTCTCATGAAAGTGGTAGTGAAGGTCATTGTGGTGCTGGCTAGTGGTGACAGTAGTGGGATAAATTTACTGGAGCCATAGAACAGGTTCTATGGAATTTGTGGCATTTCAGAGAGATCTAGAAAGCAAAGAGCTGAGGAATGCAAGGTTTGCTCTGGAACAGCTGAAGGCATTATATGGATGGGGCAGACACCATATAGAGAGAAGGAAGAGAGGCAAGGCTGATTTGAAAGTCACACCAGATTGTATGGAAACCTCAAATGCCCTTCTAAAGCTATTAGATTTATTTTCCAGACAATATGGAGTCATTAAAGGCTTTTAAGCAGGAGAGTGAGGTGAACAGATTGTGTTTTAGAAAACACTGCTCACAGATGGAGAAAGGATTCAATTAGAGAGATCAGTGAGAGGAGACTACTGCAGAAATCCAAGTAAGAAATGACAAGTCTGATAGAGCGGTGGTCATGGCATGTTTGAAGACAGTTTGAAAGTCAAATACACAGGATTTGACAGCTAGTTCTGTGTGGAGAGATGAGGAGACCTAAAGATGAGCTCTTACTGCAAACACAGCTGAGTACTCTGGTGCAGGCTTTAGCCCATTCGTACAATCCACAAATATTTTTTTTTTTGTAGAAATAAAATATTGCAACAAGTAAAATCATTATTTTTATCCCTCATATATGCTCAATAGAGAAATGGGTTGATAAAAATAGGTGGGTTATAGGAGAAAAAATATTTGAAGAGATGCTTGGCTTTGCATTAAAACAAAATAAAAACTTCTGGGGGAAGAGTTTAACAGATTGATAAAATGAAAAAATAATAACTTTAACATAACCCAATTTTATAAACTAGAATACACAACACACACACTTGATGGCAGGACGAATGGTAAATGTATACATCAAATTGCTAATGGCTCTTCCTAGATAACAGGGTTATAGATTTAGTGGGTTTCACTTAATTCTTTGTGCTTTTTAAAAATTTTTGTATATTTTTTATTCATTCTGTGTTGCTTCTCTAAGGTAAAATTAAGCAATACTACTGTTATTACTTTGGGAAAAAAATGAAAAATAGCATTAAGTTTAGAGGGCATGAGAGAAGAGCATCCCTGGCAGTGGAGGGGTATATGGAAAGGGACTGGACACAGGGAGTGTTGATGGGAGTCACTGTTCAGCATCATACAGCATCAATAATCAGGCAGATTGCAATGGTGGTTACATGAGTCTAAATGCAATCTATTAAATTTCAGAGTACATATCCCTCTTCCTCAAAAAAAAAATATTTTTGAAAAGTGCGTGTGAAAACTGGAAAACTCCAAATAAGGTCCCTAGTTTAGTTACTAGTTCTGTATCAAGGCAAATTTTCTGGTTTTTGACAATGTCTACTGGTTATGTGAGATGTTATCTTTGAGAAAAGCTGGGTGAAGGGTATACAAAATTATTATTTTTATATCTTCTTATAATCTTTAGATCCAAATAAAAAACAGGCTGGAGCACTATCACAGCTGATACATTGGAACATGCCCATTTAGACATACTAAGACAGGGCTGCCTCAAAGCTGCCTCATAATTTAGAGTAAGCTACTGTATGCTAATGTTATTTTAAGGCTATCTTGAGCATTGATCTAATTTCAGGCCAATTTCAAAAGAATGTGACCAACGTCACAAGCTGAAACAACTGGGACATTCATGCTACAATCTGTCTCAGTCAATACAAACTCTAAATCTGTGGGGGGGATGGGGAGAAAATCAAGCAGAGGCAGAGAAAATTCAGAAAAGAAAGGAGAGAGCCAGGAGGCAGCAGTTCAGCATTTCTGTGTGGGCAATGGAGATGAGGGGGTGGGGAGGGACCTATTTAACATGACACACAACTTATTTCCAGATATTTGGAAAGAGAATTTACTTTCATTAAAATACTTCCATAGAAAAAGTAATAGGCGAAAAATTAGAAAAATTAAATCAACTAAAAGTATTTTGGGTTCTTATTGCCTTCAGGAAAGGAAAATCTAATTTAAAAAAAATCTCATTAATAATCTTTAGATTTATCCTATTCTTATAGACCCCCTGGCATATAAGGACAACTTGAAGTCCTATGCTCCTGATATTGTGATGCATCCCATAAATGCACAATCTCAGGCCCTACAGCAGACCTATTCAATCCGACTCTGTATTTTTAAAGAGTATTCAGGGTATGCACATTAAAGTACCCGGAACTCTGACTAGTTAAGTTTGCCTTTCCACCACAATAATCATCACCAACAGAAAATTAATTCATACAAAGGACAATTATTGACAGTACTTTAGAAAAATAACCCCTCACATAACTAAAACAAGAAGTGAAATAAAATTAATTTTTAAAAATTAATGTTATTTAATGTTATTAAAATACTTTCTATGGAAGTATTTTAATGAAAGTAAATTCTCATTTTGAAATCTCACTTTGAAAGAAGTCTTCCTTCTCTGCATTATGATCTGCTTTGTTGCTGCTGCTTTGGGGCCAGCAGCTGAAAGGCAGCAGGTGGTGGGGCTGTGGGCTATTTCAGGCACCAAGCAACCTCTGTGGGTGAGCTTTCCAGAGGGGCAGAATGCACACCTGTGGCCCACACAACTTTCACCTGTCCAAGGCCTTGAGCTTCTTTGCACTGTGATATGGAAGTTAACCAAGAAAAGCTGAATGCACAGAGAGTCCCAAAGCAGAGAATAGAAGTAGATATTCTAAATCTCAAGATATGTCCCTGACAGTAATGTCCATTTCAGAATGTGGTACTGGAATGTATTGGTTTTTTTCAATAACTGAGTTACTGGTGGTTAGGTTTTCTAACAGAAATGTAGTGAATTTATTGGTCTTGGTTTTGACTCATGAGATCTGGATTTACCTATGCCCCTTCAAAACAGGTCACTTCTCTGAATCTCTGATTCTTCTTTTATACTAATGGACACTGTTTGCCATACATCCAGTGAGGCTAGAGTGATAATAATGCCTATCTAAAATGGATTGCACATGGTAATATTTACACAGCATGCTGTAAACCTTGAAACATTATACAAGCATAAGATATTTTTATTATTGTTGTCACAATATCAAAAATTGATCTTAAAATCAAAGAGCAAAAATACCAATTGTGAATATCTTTGGGTAATCAGTATAGCTTGCTGTTTTAGTAAGCTTTTCATCACTGTGACCAAAAGACCTGACAGAACAACATAGAGGAAGGAAAGATTATTCGGGGCTCACGGCTTTAGAGGCCAGTCCATAGACAGCTTACTCCACAGCTCTGGGCCTGAGACAGGGAAAAGTAAAAGGGCATGGCAGGGGAGAGCAACTCAGGATATGGCCACCAGGAAGCAGAGCGAGCTCTGCTCACCAGAGACAAAATATAAACCCCCAGGGCATGCCCTCGGTGACCTACCTTATCCACCCACACCCTACCTGCCTACAGTTACTACCTCGGTTAATCCGTTAAGACTCTCATAACCCAATTCATGCATTGGCTAACACATGAGCTTTTGGAGGACACCTCATTTCTAAACCATGACACTTGCTTACTCTAATAATGTTGTACTATGATTTTGAATGTAAATAATAGTGATAATATTTATCTAAAGTTTAGAAAGTTGCAGGACTAACAGGGAAGGGAAAATACATGGTAACTTGACATCTAAGAAGCTCTATGAACACCCTCACATTTACTCCCCAGGTCTGTTTTCCTCCAGGCCTGAATTCTTAAAAGCCCTTGAAATTTAAAATATCATGTCTAGGTGACTAATGCCTGCTCTGCTGGCTTACATGATGCATATTCTTTAGAAAAGATAAAGGCAAGGGAAAATATTGTTAGGGATTTATGATGTAAGTATATTCCAAACATTATCTATTGACTAGCTGACATCAACCTCGATCCTGAGGACCAGACCATTGGTAACCCTCCCTGTGCTCCATGATTAAGAGAATGATACTTAGCAGGCTGCTGTCACTCCACCACCACCACTACCACACACACACACACACACACACACACACACACACACACACACATACACACACACACATACACACTTCTCAGTTTCACTGTTTACAAAGATTCTTTTAAAAGGAAGAGCCCAAGCCCCCAAAAGCATGCCTTACTCTTAAACATCTGTGCTCCTTCTCCCTTTGAGCTGCTGTACTGCTCTATTGCCTGCTTTTCTAAATAATTTTTTTTTAAAGAGAGAGTGAGAGAGGAGAGAGAGAGAGGAGAGAGAGAATTTTTATTATTTATTTTTTAGTTCTCGGCGGACACAACATCTTTGTTGGTATGTGGTGCTGAGGATCGAACCCGGGCCGCACGCATGCCAGGCGAGCGCGCTACCGCTTGAGCCACATCCCCAGCCCCCCTAAATAAATCTCTTTACTTTCTTAAATAAATCTTTGTGCCTCTTTTGACAGTTCTACAATCCCTTTCCGTGGAGTAAGTCAAGAACCTTCCAGGACTGAGTTGACATCCCCTCCCTTTTGGGAGAACTTCTTGGACCCTTTTCTGGTGACAACATGGTTCCACCTAATATTTGTATTACAGTTAGTTTTTGAAATGAACCACAGTTCCTTTTAGCAGTGCTTGTGCTTAAGAACTTTATGGTTCTGTGATTCAGAACTTGGATTTTGGTAGAAAGTTCAGAAGAGACATATATTCTTTTGACCAGTTGAGGTGGTTTTTAATGTGTTTTGCTCCCAAAAGTTTGAGGTAATACAACTGGCAAGCATCATTCAGAAGATTGGGATAGAAACATGTATATTTTGATTTTCTGCCAACTAGAACTAGTTAAACTGGTTGAACTTTAATGTTGAAACTGATCTAGACAACTTTGCTATGGTTGCTAAAGGCAATTGCTGCATTGTGAATTTTAGCTCCAAGATAGTGTATGCCTAATTTGAGTAGTAGAAAAATACAGAAACTCTCATGACATTTCTAGGCAGAGTTGTCCGACCATTACAGATCTCTTAAGTTATTATGGAACTCTCAGAGCCCATGGGGCATCTCAAAAGGTTCTCTATGGAGTTATCAACAATCACCAAGAAAAGGAAAGGGTCATTTTGCATTGAAAGTCATGACTACACTAATATATAATACAGTGTAACCCTTGATGTGAAAAATTCAGAGCTTGGAAGGGTGAGGAGGCAGGAGAAAAAGAATTCTTACCCTATTCATGCAATAAACTTATTTGGCAAGTTGATTCTCATATATAGATAGTGTATATGGCAAAACATATGCCTTCAAAGATTTTCCAAAATCTATAAAACCATTGTAGAGAAGAAAACCTCTAGGGTGGTTGAATCGTAGAGTGAAATGAGGTGCTATGTATACCATGTGCCTAGCACAGTGCTAGGGAGATACTGATAAAATGTGAGTTCTCTTTCTTCCTCCTTGCCCATATGTCTAATCCTCCTTTTTCCTATCTCAGGCAATACATAATGTCACATTCAGTTGCTTTGTCACACAAATCTAGAAGACCCCCCAAATGTCTTTCTTGCCACCTCTCCTTCCCACTCTCCAACTCCAACAAACCTACTGGGGTGAATAAATCTCATCATTCTGGGGCAGCTGAATTAATTTTATGTTTCCCTAAAGAAAAAAGATCAAAAATTAAAATTTTAAGTTTTAGGAAAAAAATCATGTTAATTTGCTCACATGATAGTAGGTAAAATTGCTACCATTTATTTAGCATTTACTGACATTCAAAGAGTATTTATTTAAATTCAACAACAGTCTGTATAATGTTCCAGGCACTATCCTAAGTACTTTAAACAAGAAAAGAAAAATTATGAAGCAGTTAGTTACAGTTTTTACCAACGAGAAAACCAGTGGCACAGCTAGATACGTAAAATTGCCCAAAGTCACAGAGACAAATAATGGCAGACAGAATTTTAATGCAGGCAACTGACTCCAGGATTGATGATTTGCTACCTCCCTTGGGGTACAGAGCTTTGCATACATTATCTTATTTAATCCTAAATTGAGGTATCTATGAAAAAATTGTTGCTATTCCAATTACACCATGTTGGGAACTGAAACTTTGAGAGTAAGTGATTAGCCTAAGTTCAAGTAGGTAATAGTCAATCCTGCCAGGATTCAAATACAGGTTTGTCTGATAGTCCATAATGTTAGGTATTTGTCTACTGTTAGGGTAACTTGAAGAGGCCACCCCTGTCCTTGACAAAATTACTCTTTTACTAAGATGTTTTAGATTTTTCTATAATATATTATCTGTTAGGATAACCAATAATAAGACATTGTGATATAAAAGATCATGCTCAAGTTTTAAAATCAAAGACTCCAGTTTAAATTATAATTCTTACTAGCTGCAAGACCTTGACTATTTAATGTGAATAAACCCCACTCCATATTGTTTTGAGGGAATTTGAAGATAATATATTTGTAGTGAGCATACAATGTTCAATGCAACATTAAATTCAACAAAATAACAGGTCTGAAAATAGTCTTTGGGACAAGTCTCAGGTTCTTGCTGTAAGGTTTGGGACTTTCTGAACTTTCTTTTCATTTCATCTAAGGTTAGCCACTTTATAGGTTCATGCGAATGGGGTGTGATGAAATAAAACTGAGGGTTTTCCACTTGGTTTGGAAAAATGATATTTATTACTATTGCACCAATTTCAGTTTTTTAGAAAATTATTTTCATCTAAAAGGGTTACTTAAATTCCCAAAGTTCTTAACTTATTCTGATGGAATAATTTATAAACTTGGCAGAGTAAGTTTAATACATATATATGTATGTATTTTCCATGGACTGTTTAAAACTGAATTTTGTTAGCATTTTAATATCTATCTCTTTAGTGCTGCATAAGAAGCACCCTGCTGTTATAATCAAGCCTTGCAACCAAATAGAGTTCAATGATGCTCAGTTATACAACACTGGGACACCTCATGGCTTGTCTGCATATAAATTAAACTAAGGAAAAATCTTGGGTGGAAGAACTAGCTCTTTTAAAAGAAACAAGCCATAAAGAGATGATAAATGTTTGAGGAGATAGATATGTTTAATGAGATTTTCACATCACACAATGTGCACATGTATAGAACACTACACAGCACCCCATTAGTGTGTACAATTATTATCATTTTATGTATCAGTTAAAAATAAATTTAAATTAAAAAGCCCTGAAATTCTCAATACCTACTTCTATCCTAAATTTAAAATTCTAAAATAGTCAATATCTTCTTTTAGTTGGTAAGAGCAATACCAATTATTCAAGCCAAATGAAGCTATTGAGGAAAAAAATGTAAATGCCAGTTTGATTTCTCACTCTCATGGCAATAAATCTTTGTAGCAGTGTTAAAAAGATACAAGATTTGTTTGTTTGTTTGCTTGTTTGTTTTGGTTGTTTACAAAGTATATTCACACCAATTTGTGTCTTCATACATGTACTTTGGATAATGATGACCATCACATTCCACCATCATTTCTAACCCCATGCCCCCTCCCTTCCCTTCCCACTCCTTTGCCCTATCTAGAGTTCGTCTATTCCTCCCAATGCTTCTCCTTCATACTCATGAATCAGCCTCCTTATATCAGAGAAAACATTCGGCATTTGGTTTTTTGGAGATTGGCTAACTTCACTTAACATTATCTCCTCCAACTCCATCCATTTATCTGTAAATGCCATGATTTTATTCTATTTTATTGCTGAAGTAATATTCCATTGTGTATAAATGCCACATTTTTTAATCCATTCATCTACTGAAGGACATCTAGGTTGGTTCCACAATTTAGCTATTGTGACTTGTGCTGCTTTAAACATTGATGTGGATGTGTCCCTATAGTATGCTGTTTTTAAGTCCTTTGGGTATAGATGGAGGAGAGAGATAGCTGGGTCAAATGGTGGTTCCATTCCCAACTTTCCAAGGAATTTCCATACTGCTTTCCATATTGACTGCATCAATTTGCAGTCCCATCAACAATGTATGACTGTGCCTTTTCCCCCACATCCTCGTCATTTATTGTTGTTTGTATTCATCATAGCTGCCATAGAGATACATGTTTTTAAAGTTTTTATTGCTCTAGGAAAAATAACTTTTTTTTTTGAGGTACTGTGGATTGAATCCAGAGATGAGTTACAACTCCAACTTATTTTATTTTATTTTAATTATGTTTGAGACAGGACCTCCCTGAATTGCCCAGGCTGGCCTCAATCTGCTGATCTTCTTCCTTCAGCCTCCCACATAGTAGGGATTACGGGTACGGACCACTATACCTGGCTAGAATTTTATTTAAAAAATAAAAAACACTAGCAATTAGACACTCAAACATGCAAAAAAAGACTGAGAAATGCAGACTGTTCAGGAATATGATTTAATAACAAAGAATTTCTGGGAATCATTTGAATTTTTTTACTGTAAAGATGCAACCCTTGAAGTATTTTTTAACCAAGTCTTATAAAATAGTAGTAGTTTTCTTTTTTCTAAGAACAGTATCTTTAACCTACGAACTCTTTGAGCTGATGCACTTGTTGAGTGCTGGGTTTCTGGTCATCATCTCTAACATTTTATTTGAGCAATCAGGCTCAGATGGGTCAGCCTCAAGAATACAGTCCTGGTGATGGAATTTCTGCATCTAGATCTTTCCATTAAACTGTCTGCATATTGCCAGAAAAGCATTAGATGTTCTGGAACCCTCCCCCCTCCACCTTGGTCCCCCAGACAATCAAGGATGTCCAATTATGAATTTGTGTTGTGGATTTTATCAGCAATCCATCACTTCTTTACATATATTTCTTCTTGATCGCCCCAGTAAATGAGCTACACAAGAAAGAGAAAGAGATAGTGTTTGATGTTATAGCCAACCAGCAGTAAAGATATTCTCTCCTCTTTGTTGTTGTTGTTTTATTTTGAGACAGGACCTTGCTAAATTGCTGAGGCTGGCTTTGAACTTGTGGTCCTCCTGCCTCAGCCTCCCAAGGTGCTGGGATTTCAGGAATGAGCCATTGCATCCAGCTTTCTCTTTGTTCTTGTAATCCCAAATTATAAGGACTTGGAAAGCTTTTATAAGTATATATTGACTGCATAAATATAACCCTATTCTATTAATGCAGAAAATCTAATCACTTTGCTGTTTTACCAAGGAGTTCTTTCATATTCCACGTATAGTATCCTTCTATTAAAAAAATAAAAGCAGTGTTTAAACAGAAGATGTGTGGTATGACTCACCGCAAAGCCACACATACAGAGTGGGACACTTCCTCTGATTCCTCTGTCTCAGCAGAATCCCCACCAGGGTCTCAAGACCTTTCTGTAAGTTGGCCACTCCTGCACATTCTTCTGAGAAAACTACTCAGTTTTCATCAACTCACCTTATACCAGCAAAGAAATCTCACTTGTCAGATCTAATTTTTGCTCCCATCAGGTCTCTTGGTGGTGATGTCTGTCACTGTGCAAGGAGCCTGGATAGCAAAACTTCTATTCATGCACCTACTTCCTCAGGAAGCAGGTCCCAGATGAGGACCATCCACATTCCCAAGAACAAAACTATTAGCTATCCATAGGGGTAAGAGCAGGAGTGTCCATACTCTGCCCCCTATCAAGGAGGATAATGGTGATCCAAACCCACCATACCCCAGAGCATAAACAACTCCGAGAATCTGTGTTAGAGCTTGAAGCTGGCATGTCCCTCAAGGCTCCTGTGATGTGGAGTTCATGCAGCTATGATAACTTTATACAAAGCATGTGTTAGGAACCCACATACCCAGTTCTGTTCTAAAAGCCATTTTAATTCCATTATAGAGCAAGAGTTTGATACACAGCAGGTCCTTAATAAATATCATTTGAATGACTGAATGGATACAATCCTAAAAAGCAGACTTAATTTCTCTCAAGATGGTTTATTGGAAATATGTCTTCTTTGACTTTGTCCTCTTTCTCTTTACCTCCATTTTCTATCCTTAGCTCCAGTTACTCTTTTAGTTATTACTTAAAGAAGATTGAAACAGAAAATTATTTTGTTATGAACAAAGAGCATGTAAAGAAATAAATCCACATTGACTAGAGCTGGCAGTAAAGGGGACACACACACGAACACACACACACACACACACACACACACACACACACACAGTGAAGGAGTGAGTCAGGGCCTTCCCAGACCACACTCAAGCTGAGTGATTCAATAGGAGGACTCCCAGGTCTTAGAAAACTATTATACTTACAGTCACAGTTTATTAAACAAAAGAATACAAATTAACATTAGCAGCAGGAAATGGTGTGTGTGGGGGGGCAAAGTACACAGAATCCAAATGCAAACCCAAGGAATCCTTTCCCAAAGTGATTAGCTTTTCTAGACAAGATGTGTGAAGGGTTGCTAACCAGGGAAGGTCAACTGGGCCTTGATGTTCAGGGATTTTACTGGAGGTCAGTCATGTAGGCCTATATTGCCTGTTATGATTGACTGAGCAACTCAGACTCCAGAACCTGAGAGCAAAACAGGTGTCCTCCATAGATCACCTTTTAATATAAATTATCTGATAAAACTGGTATTGCACGGCCCAAGGTCTCAGGCATAAGGCACACAAAGGCACTCTTATCAGAGAGACTATTCCAAGGGTCAGAGCTCATTTCCCAGGAGCTGGCCAAGGGCCAGTCCTGGAGATAGGCTTCTCATGAGTTGAGCAGGGTCTGAGCAGTCTAGGTCTATTCAGTTGTTAACCTTGACCTGCACAGAAAGGTTATTGTTTTAAGGCAGTCATGGTCACAGTCAGAATCTTATAATAAAGAAAAACCTTCTTTAAGCTTCTTTTGCTTTACTTTTCTACCTTCAAAGGACATCAAATAGATGTCTTTAGTCAACTAATTGGCAGATTAAAACATGAAACAGTTCAGTTTTTCTTTTAATGGCATGATTCAAAGGAGAAGAATAGACTGTAGTCAACCAGCCCTTCAACCTGCTGAAACTATGTAACCCAGATATCATCTAAACTCATTCCACTTCATTAAATCTAGATAAAATCCGTGAGAAAGGAAAACAGTACCCTGTGACTTATGGGAGCAGGCCTCATACTATTGACCAGGTTTTGGTATTGCCGGGGGCTGGCCTGTTATTTAAAGCTAGGCTTTGGGGTTATCCTATTGAACATAGCAGCTGCATAGAACATGCACATCAGACAAGGCTCCTCTGTGACTATGAAGGATTAAGACAAAAATACAACCACTCTGAAATGGTGTCTGAACAGGGAGTATAAATGTTGTACCACGTATAAAAACAGCCAAACACCCACCTATCCTGGCTAATATGAATGACTTCTTAACTGATAGTTTTAGTGTGGTTTTAGTCCTCTCTCCTTCTAGATGAGATTTATTAAGAGCCTCAATTGTATAATTATCTTTATTTCTTGACAGCACCCAATTTAAAGCAAAGTCCTTCTTCTATATATCCACTTCCAAAATCAATTAACATGGGCCTAAGTCCCATAAGTCCTTCCCAACACCCTCTTAATGTCCCATAAGTCTTTCCCAACAGCCTCTTAATGAAATGTCTCATAGCTCCACTGCTGTGTGTTTTACCTTGCTTCAATAACTAATAAACACGAGTTTTTCAAACTTCAGGTATGTTGTTGGGTCTTTGATCAGAGGGCATTGCATTTGCTTTGAGCCTGGATTCCACACCTCTAGTAGAAAATTCAATACCCTCTTTAAAATAACCAAAAGTTCCCAACAGACTTATAGCCTCAAGGGTACCTCTGGGTTCTGATCATTTGCTTTTCCTAATTTGGTTCAGTTCATAGATTCTTTCAACATCATTCTTTGTCTTGCTCTGTATATATTTGTCTTCTTCTGTACAAGTTAACAAAATAGATATTAAAGCCTCTTTTCTATATTTAGAGCTAAAACAAAATAAAATAAAATAGAAACAACTTTTTTTGGCAAACTGGAAATTTAGGCTTATATCATGATGCATAAACAACCTCAAATATGACATTCAAAACTCTGTCCTTCTGAGTCCTTTGTCAATCCACAATATTGTTTAGCTTCTCTCTCCTCACTTTTTACTGCTCCTCATTCCCTACTCCACCAGTGCAGATCTCTGCTCATTTCTAATGTAGTGACAATATTCTTTCATTCATTTGTCTCCTATCAGAGCCTTGGAGACTCATCTTAATTCTAGATGGCTTACCATCTAAAGCCATTCCTAAAGCCATGTAATTACTATGAGAAGAATTTGATGTCTGGTGTTAAATTCCATCCCACCATCCTAATGTAAATAGAAAATAAAATAGTTTACTGAATAATCCATTAACTTCTTTATAACATAAAAAGTACAATCAGACTAGTGCAAAACCAAATCCAGATTAGTAAGAAATATCACCCGAATTGCTTCTAACAGTTACCCCAAGAGATTTTTTTTAAAAAGTGGGTGTACTTGCTAAAGACTGAATACTTCATGTGGAAATAGGAAACCTTCAAAACCTGATTATGTATCTTCAATTCTGTATTTAAAGATTCTGTTTTATACTAAGGATTCAGTTTTTTTAAATGTTGCATTTGTCTATCAGCCACGGTATTTTGTCTGCAAGGGAGAAAATATGCTGTTCTAAGAACATCAATCTTTTGTCAAATTTTTGCTTGTCATATAACAAGGGATTTAAAGGAAGAGAAAATGCAATGATCTTATAGATTGATGACCTAACCTCATGTCGGTCTCTTGAAACATTATTATCACATTAGCCCTCAAAATAATGTGCTCACTAGGAGTTTCATTTCACTGAGTCCCTATCAATTTCAACATGAGCAATTAGGTGACAGTACCATGATAACCTAGATCATCAGTTCATGAGATGGATGCCCTGACACCTAGCTCAATTCATGGCTAAACTAATTTGGACATTTCTCATATTAATGTCATGCAACATTAAATGTCATTTAATGGTTTTTCTTATATCTGGTTGACAATATCATATAATAAATGAATATACACACACACACACACACACACTTAGCATGTGGATAAAAGTAACTAGGTAATCTGAAAATGAATATAGTACAATTTATGATAAATTTTTTTATAAAATTCTTCAAACTAAAATGCAGGCTTCTATACAAACATCTTTTTACAAACTTTTTTTGCATAATCATTCATGAGTTGTAATGAATGTAATGGATGTTACATACTTACATACCTAAATAGGCATATATCACTCCTAAAGCCCACTAATAGGTAGACTTTTCTTCTAAGCACACTCATGTAATCAAAATAATGCCATATATTATTGTTTTTGTGAGTGGCACTGTGAGACAGTTAAAATAGTATTTATATTTACTCTTTTCTATACTGTGAAGTAAATTTGTAATTATGGAAAAATAACTTCATCAATTTATGGAAGACACAATTAGATGGAAAAAATAACTCAGATATAACAAAACCACTCTTTGCTGATCGTTAAAGAATTTTATCAAAGACAGAATATCAAATATCATTATGACCGAGCACGGTGGTGCATGTGTGTAATTCCAGCAACTCAGGAGGCTGAGGCAGGAGGATTGAAAGTTCAAAGCCAGCCTCAGCAGCTTACCAAGACACTGTCTCCAAATAAAAATGAAAAACAGTTGAAGATGTAGCTCAGTGGTAGAGTACCCCTGGATTCAATCTCTAGTACAAAAAAAAATTATATCTATATATCTTATGAACATTTGAGTGCCAACTTTAGAATGAGTTATTTCAGTTAATTCATACAACCCTAAGAAATTGGTCTTGTTATCACAGCTTTGTCTTAACACATGAGAAAACAGGTTCATAGTGATTAAGTATTTTTGACAGTGAGATGAGGTAAATGTGAACTCAGGTACTAGGATTCCAAAGTCAGGGGTGCTCAGCTATAGATACATGATTCATACAATATTTATCTGGATTATGAATACTGCTGAAGGTATACAGAAATTTACAAGAATACAGAAGTTTTAAGAGAATCAATATCCACATCCTTAAAATTTTACGGGGTACTTCCTAGCATCTCTTTTTCTACGTCTTTCACATTAAAATTTCTCTCACTTTCCCCAAGAAATGCACACTTCTATTTTCCTAAATCACACTTTAGTGCATTATTCAGGATATAAAAACCTCAAGAGTGTCAAATAAAAGAACAACTCAAAATATTTGGTGGAAGCCTCTTCCAAACCACCATAAACCAAGCTTAGAACTTTTGTCTTTCCCCATCTAGACACAATGGTTCAGGTAAGACCTTAGAAAAGAGGAATACTTTGTTAGGCCATTACTAAATCAGAAATATTGTGGCATGCAGGGAGTATGTGAATAATGATAATTTTTGTTTGAAAACTTTCACCTACCTCTTTAAATTCTTCATTATTATTAAAGAGTGCTTATTTATTTGTGTTTGAGACAGGGTCTTGCTATGTTGCCCAAGCCTAGAATTTCTGTGCTAAAATGATCTTTTTGCCTTTGCCTCCCAAGTATCTGGGACTTCAGACACATAATATCATTTTTGGCACAAAGACATTACTTTTTAGAAGAGACTGACAAGAACAAAAGTTAAGTATTCACCAGCTGGTCCATAACCAATTATTCTTAGCTGGAATGCTCAAGTAGAAATGACCAAATCAAAGCTCCTTCAAACATGCTAACTGGAACAACATATATACAGATGGAAAGATAATGGAAAGTCCTTGTCTTTGAAATGCTTTTAGCTGGGTACACTTGGGTAGTCCAGATGGCTTAAAGCACAAAGACTTAGTATTTACAGAGAAACATATAATGGCCCAGTAGAAAAATGTCAGTGTCAGCTGTATGCTTACATAAGTATAAAATGGAGAGAGGGCATGACTGAAATAGCTGTGCTTGTGTAAGGGCTAGCTGGCATACCTCATCTAGAAACCTCATTGCTAGGTCATAGGTCAGAGTGTGTTCTTAGGAGGTAGAGGGAAGATGGGTTGGCAGTTTCAGACATCTCATTTCCTTGTGACTGGGTAAAAGTGCTGATTCTTGTTGGCCTGATTAAAAAATCTGAGACTTTGTTTTTATCTCAGTAAGATGTATTAAATGTTAAAAATTATTTTCACGTTTTTAAATATAAGCTATTATTTTCTGCTAATCTCAAGCACTGTTTCAGCATAAGCAGATCCAAGTTGTATGGTGGATACACTCTACACAGTTATTTAGTATTTAGGAAAATCCCTTTGGCAAGCCATCTAGAGTTAAGATGAGCCTCCAAGACATAGACAATAAAGGACAAATGAAAAGAATACAGAATTAGTTGTTGTTGTTTTATTCTAAAAACACAAAATTAGGGAAAAAGTAAATAAAAAATTACAAATTTTTAAAAGCTGATATACTACAGACGCCACAAAATCCAGAAAAAAAAACATAATTCTTACATTACTTAGGTGATTGAAAAATATCATGGTACCTTTTTTTGACTCTTTACTATAAAATAAAATTTAAGGGAGAACAAGGATTTGAATTGAGCGTCTGCCCTAGAGTTTAATCACAGTAACAGCTTTAGTTGGTTGTAGAAGTCCCTGTAGCCAATTAACTAATTAGGCTGCAAACAACTAGTTTAGCTGTAACGAACTGGATGGCCAGCTAAGCTGTAGCTAACTAAGTTCACTTCTGTTTTTCTAAAAACACTGTCAGATCATATTGTTGATTGAATTTTTATGATACTATTCTAGTTGTAGGATGCTTATTCAAAAAGTATTTACCCAAATTTAGAACATATGTAATACAAATAATAATCATTCAATATAGGATACATCTTTAAAACTGCTTTAGTTATAATTTACATATTATAAATTTCACTCATTTTGAATATTGTATTCAATAAATTGTTTTATATTTACTGAGGTAGATATCCATCATTACAATCTAATTTTAGAACATTCTAACTTAAAAACTTTCTGCCCATTTATAGTCATTTACCATTACCAACTCTAACCCTTAGCAACCACTCAGGTACTTTCTCTTCAAATTTGCCTTCTTAAAAAAAAAAATCATACAAAAGATTCATACAAATTCATGTCTGATTTATTTCACTGAGCACAATGATTTTAAGGTTCAGCTATGTTTATCATGTATCAATACTTTATTCATTTTTGTGGCTGAACAATATTCAATTGAATGGATACACTGTATTTTAAGAAATCCATGCTTCAGTTGATGAATATATGGACAGTTTTTACTTTTGATCTAATGCTGCTGTGAACATTTGTGTACAAGTATTTGTATTATTAAAAAATATTTTACATATTCTATTTTCAAAATGGTCAGGGGTCAATATCAATTCCATTCAAATTTTAATTTTTAACAATGTAAGCTAAAAAATTCTGTCTAGATAAATAAATTTATTTATTACCTAAATAAAGTAAGTAGCAGCAGAAGAGGTTTTATAACAGCATCACTCAATTCTTTGAATCAAAAAATTGAAGACTTGCTCTCAAAATTCCACCTAAGAATGGAATTGCTAAGTTATATGGTACTTCTATGCACCAACTTTTTTTAAAAAAGAAAAATTGTTTTCCAAAAAATGATTGCATCATTTTACATTCCTAACAGCAATGCATGTGGGTTTCAGTTTCTGAACATTGTTTCCAAACCTGTCACTTTTATTATTATTATTATTATTATAGTCATGTTAATGGGTAAGAAATTATCTTATAATAGTTTTAATTTGCTTTTCCCTAAAGACTAATGATGTCATCTTTTCATGGTTTTTTGGTCATCTGTACATCTTCTTTGAAGATTTGGTCATTTCTACATCTTCTTCATCATTTTCATTTGTTACTTTTTTAAATTATTGAATTGTAAATGTTGTTAATATATACAAGACAAAAATAGTGATTTGCAGGTATTTCTCATATACTGTGTGTTTCCCTTTTCCTGATAGTATATTTTTCAAGAGCAAAGTGTAATTTGATGAAGTCCAATTAAACTTTTTTTCTTTTATCACTTAGGCTTTGGAGGTCATATCTAAGAAATCATGGCCTAACATGTTCATGAAGTTAATTTCATAACCTGGGAAGTTATATTTTCTTCTAAGAGTTTTATCATTTTAGTTCTTACATTTAGGTCTAGGATCTATTTTTGGTATATGGCATGAGATATGTGTGCAAATTCACCTGTTTGCTTAAATATCTGATTGTCCCATTTGTTTAAAATATTTTTCCCATTGGATTTTCTTGTCACCTTTGTTAAAACTTAGTTGGCTATAAATGCAAGGACATATTTGGGGGATACTAATTCTAATATAATGATCAATTGTATTCCATATGTCTTTACTCACACTAGCACCACACTGACTTTATTACTGCAGTTTTATAGTCAGTTTTGAAACTGGAAAGTGTTCGGGCCTCCCATTTGTTTTTAAGATTGTCTTGGCTATTTTAGGTCATTTGCATTTCCATGATTTTATGAATTTTAGAATCAGTTGATCAATTTCTGCCTAAGTCTTCTGGTATTTTTACAGGGATTATGTTGAATCTGTGTATCTATTTGAGGAGTATTACCATCTCAATATTAAATCTTTCAATTCAAGAGCATGGAATATCTTTTCAATTCAATTCTTTCAGTCAGGGCTGAGATTGTGGCTCAGCAGTTGAGCGCTCCCCTAGCAAGGACAGGACTGGGGTTCAATCCTCAGCACCACGTAAAAAAATAAAGACATTGTGTTGAGTCCATCTACACCTAAAAAAATAAATATTTTAAAAAATTCTTTCAGTCATATTTATAGTATTTAGTGCACAGGTCTTTTACTTATTTTGCTAAAATTATTTCAAAGTACATTATTCTTCCTGAAGTATTGAGAGTGGAATTCTTTTTTTTTTTTATACCAGTGGCACGTAACCACTTAGCCACATTTAAATTTTTGAGTCACAGTCTTTTATTAAATTTTTGAGACACAGTTTCCCTAAGTTGCTGAGGCTGGCTTTGAACTTGTTATCTTCTTGCCTCAGCCTCCAAAGCCACTTGTATTATAGGTGTGTGCCACCTGCCCAGGTTGTGAATAGAATTCTTAATTTCATTTTCAAATGTTCATTGCCAGTGTATATAAATATTATTAATTTATGTATGTTTAACTTGCAACCTTGATGAACTCATTTATTACTTCTAGTACTTTTGTAGTAAATTCTTTTGGGTTTTCCATATATAATGACTTCACATATAGAAACTTCCATTTTAAGCACTAATCTTTATGGACAAAGGAAATTTTAAAAATTAGAATTTGACTTAATTTTATGCAGAGAAGTATAGTAGATGATCAATAAAAGATTTCCAAGAATAAATAAATATTATGTTAAGATAAAATTTCAGAGTGGAATGAAGTGGGAGTTCAATTGAGGGAAGTGGGAGTTTTGATTGAGGGAAGCAATAATTCATCTGAAACAAGCCACTGCCTTAATACAAGTTACGTAATTATATTTAAACATTTAAGGAACTACAAATAGACTTTTTAAAGTCAAGCTTATTCAAAAGTATTAATCTACCATCTATAGCTTTTTACTAACTTTAAGAACTTTTGAAGAGAAGTAAAGCATGTTTACTTAGACTTTTCCCTTTTAGCATTCTATAAGCCCAGTGGTGTTGCCTTATCATCAGAAATCTTATGTTTTCTACGACATTGGTACAAATATTCTAACCTATTGAGACCCTTGGGCGGGCAAACCATTCGCTGGGTCCTGTAGTTATGAGGGCTGGGCTCCGGACCGCAGATCAGCCTTTGTTCCCAGGTGCACAGCGCCTGCGGCTCCCTCCAGCGGCCACAAACTGTCATGACCCACTGCTCTTTTCCTAGAGTCTCCAGATGTCTCCCTTTCGTGGGGCTAGTAGAGATTGCGCAGGCGCAGGGGCGGCCGACGTGGCCGCGGAGACCCTGCTTAGGGGGTCGTGTTGAGTGGCTGACTCACGAGGTTCTCCAGGGTTTCCTACCCTCGCTCCCTCCTCTCGCTAAGGTTTTACGGCGGTTCCTGGGTTCAAAGCCGACTGACGTCCTCCCCTGCACCGTTTGGAAGGTCAGAGAGCGCAGAACCTACTCTGGGCCGACTGGTGCCGAGTGCGTGGGAAAGACGCCCGCGTGGGCGTCACGTGGCGGCGAGGAGGCGGCGCGTGACGTGGCGCGCGCGGCCTGGAACGCTTTGTGAGCCGCCGACGCGCGCGGGCACTCGCAGCCTCTGGACTGTGGCTTGCGGAGCCCCAGGTTGCGGCGGCCAGGCGGGGAGCTCTCTGGGCGGTGCCGTAGCGCCCAAGGTCTGGAAGGCACAGGTGGGGCGGCGGCGAGCGAGTCGCCCCCGCGCGGACCCCACGCTGCCTGGCTGGTGGCCTGGCGCCCGGGGTCGGGTGGGCTCGGCCTGGCGGGCAGGTGTGGGAGGGCGGGAAGCGGGGCCTAGGAGGCCGGCCCGGTGTCCAGGTCTCAACGAACTTTCGTCACAGGGTGCCATTTCTGGGGAGAGCAGTTCGAGAAGTTCTAAGTGAATCCCCATCCCCTGTTTAAGGAACCGTCGGCCTCCCTTCCCGCCCGTCTTACTGGTGCGCACCCTCCCGCCCCCGCCACTCCCAGGCCGCGGTCCTCCCGGGTTATCAGTTGGCTGTTGTGCAGCCCCACCTCCGCTCTTCACCGCGACTTCCCCTCCCTCTGCGTTCTCGGCTGCCCGAGGGTCGGAAGCGTCTCTTTAGCTCAGACTCCACAACCAACAGTAATTATATTGGGAATGCGTAACGTGGGGTTTTACTCTTTCGAACACTTTGGTTGATATTTGCTAGGGACTGAGTGCCGCAGAGGATCTCTGACCTAGTTCTGTGTCTGGAAAGTTTCTCTCGGAATGCGCGCTGTAATGACGAGGCATTATTGCGTTACTGTAGGGTTGGCCCGTTTCCCACTCCCTTTTCCACTCCGGTGGATTGCTGTAGTAGTCTTTTGAGGATCCTCGAGGTTTGCTAATTTGTTACTGCTTCAGTTATTTAAGAGTTTAACATTTTTTGAAGTTGACAAAAGAAAAATAACGGCAACATATAAGAATATTCTCCCCACCCCCCGTCAAAGAATGAATATTCCAGTTTCTGATTCCCTCCCTTTTGTGTTCACTTAATTTGGTGGTTTCATATGACCCCTTTGAAACAGGAAGCCTTTATACTATATGGTGCTTATTGAAACAGTTTGCCCAGCAAGCCAGAATAGGGTAAGATGGAGTAGGATGTTACAAAGGGAATTGCATACAGATAATATAAAAAAACCACTCTCTTTTAATTTCTCCACTCCCCCTCCCCACATCACTAGAAGGAATGAGTGATTTTTTTTTAAAGATCTGTTGCGCAGAATGGTGAATATAGCTAATTGAGTGTTGTACATTTCAATATTAGATAAAGCCTCAAATGTTTTCATTTCAAAAATTATCAAATATTTGAGGTGATAAATTAGATTTAATCATTCCATATTAAAAACCCAAATATACCATCACTTCATATCCCATAAACACATACAACTGATTTGTCAATATATAATTTAAATAATAAAAAGTAAATTTTAAAGAAAAAACCCTGTTTCTTTTTAAAAGAGCCAGATTGGCTGGCAGGCATACATTAGACTAACTTCTGCTAGCTCTAGGGAGATTAAATGCTGAATTGTTAAAAAACTATTTGGCAATTTTGCTTGTTAAACATAATTGTTTACTACCTTCATTATTTATGGGATTGAATTAAGTTGCCAAGTATTTTGGTTCAGAGTTTTACCTCTGCAAGCGCGAGGGGTTTTTAAGGCATATGCATATAGTTATATGTGAAATTAAATGCCTTTTTTTACTTCTTTTATTAGAAGGTTTAAATAATATAACAAGTTTATCATAGTATTTGGTAATAGATTTTGATTTGTCATATGACTATTATACTGGTGAAGGTACTCTATTTAATACCTTAGGTTGACTTTTCAAAGACTTTTCCAACACTGAAAATTAAAGCATGTGAAATCATTTTTTTACCTTTTCAAGATACTCAATAACTACTTAGGAATATGATAGGCCCCTGCTTTCTTGATATTCTCTTATCTTTCTTGTACCTTAAGAAGGAGGAAGAATGTAGAATGTTTTTCCATGATTTTGGAAGGAAGAGGGGGTTTGGGTCTGTGTAAAGGGAAGACATTTTGATGACACAGCAATAGGTGTAATTCCAGGGAGAGGGGGTTATCAGGGTTCTTTTGTTTTTTAGGAGGGTGGGTACTGGGGTTTGAACTCACGGGTCCTCACCCACTGAGTCACATCCCCAGCCTTTTAGATATTTTAAATTTAGAAATAGGTTCTCACTAGGGCCTCCATAAGTTTTAGCCCTATTGTTGTATACCACAAGCACTTAAACTTTCTATCTATCCATATTCCATCTTTCAAAATGGTTCTTCCATAATTTTGCTTACATCAAGATTCACATTATGAATTATTACCTTGAATTATTCACATTCTCGTTATTATGACAGTAATCAAAACTGGAACGTAATATCCAATGGTTACTTTTTGTTTCTAGTTTAGTCATCTTGTTTTCCCCGGAGTTAATAATTGTCTTGATAATTATTTCCTTAATTATCCATGTATTTGTCACAAAGTAAACTTTGAATCCTATTAATTAATTCTATTTTTCTCAGAAATTAAAAGTATGTTAAGTCAAGTCTTCTGTCAATTTTAGTTTCTTGAAGAAATCTTTTCTGGAGTTATTTCTACCCTAATCTGCATAGGTTGCATCTTGAGAATTTTCCATCATGAGTCTTGGTTGGGATACCTTTCTCCAAACATGGAATCCCAGAAATAGGATCTAGTAGCTGGGCAGTCATTTGGCTGGGCTTGAAGTATTTTTACTAAGAATTATGAATAAATTTTACCATTTTATTTTAAATTTTACTTGTTGCTTTGAGGAAATTCCTTAATATTCTTATTTTTCTTTTTTTAAGCTTTTTAAGAGGGTCCCTTTGAGCCCAGTTTTCTGAAATTTTATTGTATGTTCCTTGATGTGAATCTTTTTATCCTTATAGGTCTTTTTAAATCTGGAAATTTATGTTTTCCAGTTATGGAAATTCTGTGAATTATTTATACTACTCTTTCATCCCTTATTTTTTTGGCTATTCTTTTTTTCTGAAAGTTTTAGTTTTCAGATGTTGAACTTTCTGGATTTTCTTACCTATTTTTTCTTTATTTTTTAAATCCATTTGCTCTGCTTCCTGCACATTTTTTCATGATTTTATAGCCTTTTTTTTATTTGTTTAGTACTGGGGAGAGAACCCAGAGTTGCTCTGGCACTGACCTATATCTCCAGCTCCTTTTATTTTTGAGACAGGCTCTTACTAAATTGTCTCTGCTGGCCTTGAACTCATGATCTTCCTCAGCCTCCAAAGTAGCTTGAATTACTATGCCACCACTCCCAGCCTATAATCTTTATTTTTTTATTCCTCTACTGATTTTTTCTTTCTAGCTATATTTTTATTTAATTTCACTTCCTCTTTTGGGTGCATTTTCATCTTATTTGTATTTTATGGATTCAGTATTTCTGCATGTTTATAAATGATAGGGTTTAATTTTTTCCCTGCATGTCGTTCTTTTCATCCAAATGCATCATTTTCATTTTTATCTTTAATGTTAGAAGTTTTCCTCACTTTTATGATACTTGACTGCTTGCATGTGTGTGTATATACACACATAGAGACACACAGACTTCTTCAGGGGAGATATTTTCTTTTCTTTTTTTTAGAGAGAGAGAGCCGCTTGAGCCACATCCAGACCCTACATGGATGCTTGTTGTCATGGATGATACTGAACCCTATATATACATTATTTTTCCTATACATATGTGTCTGTGATAAAGTTAACTTAAAACTTAGGCATAA